>NC_062199.1:3465117-3470117 GCF_912470025.1 Vespa velutina | reverse complement strand
CTTATTATCCCCTTTCTTCCTTCTTCCTTCTATTCTTTTTTCACCATTATTAGTCCGAAGAAATAAGAGAATACTTTTTCTTCTTTTTCTTTTTTTCTTCTTTATTTTATTTTATAGACAAGCAACTTGAGTTTAGTTCTTCTGCTTTTTTCTTTTTTTCGGATGAAAAGCAAAAAATAAAAAACAACAAAAAAGAAAATACACACACATAGATTTAGACACGTCTCTGAATATGAAAAAAGTTTTTCGATACGTCGTCTTTAATTTCCCTCTGTTTTCTCTCTCTTTCTCTCTTACACACACACACACACACACACACACACACACATTCTCTGAAGAAGATATTCGAGGACGTGCCAAGCTCGTTCATTAAATTCCTCTTTAAAAGATTCTTTCAGGAAACATTTTTCTTTTCGTTATTATCGTTAATGTGCTAATCTGAAAAATTGCAACGCCACCCCAAAGACACATAGTTAGATGGAATGAAATATTTCGGTATTTTTTTCTTTCTTTTTTCTTTTTTTTTTTTTTTTTTTTTTTTGTTTTCTTTTATTTTTCTTCCCTTTGTATACATCGAAAAAGGGTAATACTTTTATGGGATTTAACGAATTTAATCCATTTAAGAAACAACGATTGACAGGCATTATTGCAAATACATTATACAGATAAGGAAATTTTACAAATAATTCGATATATATATATACATATATATATATATAATTCGATATATTATTACGTAGGAAGTCTGTCGTCGATGGTGATTACAATTGAAGGGATTTCGAGTTAGTCGAAGAGCATTTTGTTATTAGGTACTTACTTACTCCTTATCTTTATACCATTACTTCGTAACTGTCACGATGAAGTATGATAATACCTCTTCGAAGGATACGTCGCGACCGGATGAGAGAGAGAGAGAGAGAGAGAGAGAGAGAGAGAGAGAGAGAGAGCGTATGCGCATGCGTCCAACGTTTGCGAATTATTTCCCATTTTCGAGTAATGATAACCGTTTTACCTTGTCGATTTCAGGCTTCTCATTCTCATTGTTATATCCCGAATGGTAGCGCACGTTAAAGGCAAAACTTAATAATAGCCGATAAGACTTTAAACTTTTGTGCCATTGGAATGAACTTCCTCGTTGACCTTTCTCTCTCTCTTTCTCTCTTTCTCTCTTTCTCTCTTTCTCTTTCCCTTTCTCTCTCTCTCTGTCTCTCTCTCTATTCGTTTCCCATAAATCTTTGATTTAATTGCCAACCCCTCGAACGAGATCCAACTGAAATATATTGAAAGGGTTATTTTCAGTGGTCGAGCTCGTTATTGGGTCGGACAGGCGAGAACGTCTCTTTGAACGACTCGTCGTATTTAAATGATATTTTTTCGATGTAACAAAAGACCCCATAAAAAAAAGAGAAAGAAAGAAAGAAAAAAAAAAGAAAAAGAAAAAAAAAAAAAAGAAAAATTGATGGACCTTTAAGAATCGCATCTCTTTCTTTTCGAATGTTTTTTTGTTTCCTTTTTTTTTTCTTTTTTCTTTTTTTCTTTTTTTTTTTTTTGCAGATAAAAGATTCCGATTCCACGTGGCTGTGACCTAATCCCCCCCCCTCTCTCTCTCTCATCCCTCGCCTCCTCCCCCTCCCCTTCCCCCACCACCAAATCCCTATCATCGTTTTTCATTCTGATCACGAGACGGATCATGTCGGTCATTCAACCCGATCGAAACAACCTGCCAACCGATATTATTTTCCAATAATAAACAGACTATATACGTGTGAAACATTAATCGAGTTGATTCCCTATTAAAGGAACAAATCGATATTGTCTTGTGTTCTTCTTCAACGAGGTTTAATCGTAGGAAACTATATTGTAAAGGTAGACGTTCTAATAGTAAAACACGTGTTATTCCATACCTTCGGTCGTTGATAAATTTATGTTCATATAGTGAATACGATATAAGTATGTTGGATAGAATGGACAAATGGTTATACACGTATTATGTATTTACGATATCACAGATTTACTCGTAGAAAAAAGTAAAGAGAGAAAGAGAGAGAGAGAGAGAGAGAGAGAGAGAGAGAGGAAAAGAAATAAGGATATATACAATGAGTGTAAAAAGTATTCACTGATGAATTTGAAAGGAGTCTTTGAAAAAATTGTTATTCATTAACTAATTTTTTATTATAAACAATGAACAGATACACATTTTCGCTAATCTCTAGGGTGGATGTAGTTAAAAAAAATAAAAAAATAAGAAATTAGTTATTTGCACGAATTACAAAATTAGCAAGAATAATACAATAAAATGATAAAAATCTGATTAGCAATAAGTGTTCGTACGATTGTTGAATTTTTAAAAATTTCTATAATTAAAAAAGAATACGCAACGAATTATTCCGACGAAAGAAAAGAGAAAATTAAACTATAACGGTTAATTAATAATTCGTGGATGTTCCTTTTGATTTTTGAAAAATTGTAACGATTCTTCTAGGCTAAACGAATTAATTAAATTCGACGTATTACTGAATCGGATCTTATTCCATTTCTTCCAATGTGAGGATTTTTTAGATCTTCTTTAGAAGAAATTTTCATTGGATGAACGAAGATCGACACCCAGATTGAATGGAATCGAAATTTTCTAATTGGCATACGAACGAAACGAGATAGACTTTATACATATACATATATGTACGTATTGTTGATCCGTCGAATGTGTAAACAAGTTAAACGTTACGTAGAATTATGATTTCGAATGATTTTGATTTAACGATTTCGAAAGTTTAGATGTCAGAACAGAGGAACGATTTTTCAAAGCACGGAGAAAGCTCGTTTCCTTCTCTCTCTCTCTCTCTCTCTCTCTCTCTCTCTCTCGTTGAACAATGCTTTGTCAGAAACATCCGATTTGGTGCAATCAGTTCAAGCAAATTCTCGAAGTTAATCGTTTATGCGAATCAATCGGATGAGAAACCTTGCGATGAAAAAAGAAGAAGAAGAAGAAGAAGAAGAAGAAGAAGAAGAAGAAGAAGAAGAAGAAGAAGAAGAAGAGGAAGAAAAAGGAGAGAAAAAAATTATATTTAAAAAGAACGTAAAAAAATTCGTGAAATTTCGTATGAGAAATAAAGAAACCATCGGAGACAACGAAAACAGTTGTTGAAGTGTTGCCTCAGGTGTCAGGCGTATCCTTCAACGTATACACAACTGGTATTCTCTTGTAATCATGAATACGTCGTCGTCTATGTCGTCGTCGTCGTCGTCGTCGTCATCGTCGTCGTCTATGTCGTCGTCGTCTATGTCGTCGTCGTCCAAGTTCCAGAGTAATTGGAGATACGTTTTCTTTTTTTCTTCTTCTTCTTCTTTTCTTCTTTTTTTCTTCTCTTCTTCCTTTTTTTTTCTTCCCTTCTTTCCTCTTTTTCTCATATTTTTTCTTTCTTCTTCTTCTTTCTTTCTTTTTTTTTTTTTTTCGTCAGACAATGCGCGCGTCGCTTTACGACGTTCGAGGCTAAAGCTTCGCGAGAAAATATAAATGCGCTTTTGTCCGATACTTGTTTCCTCTCTTTCTCTCTCTCTCTCTCTCTACACCCTCTGCTTCACATTATTTCCCACGCATTACTCTCCTCCCTCTCTTCCTCTCTCTCTCTCTCTCTCTCTCTCTCTCTCTCTCTCTCTCTCTCTCTCTCTCTTTCTCTCTCTCTAACTCTCCTCTGCCACCACACTGATTATCACGCAACACTGATTCAGCTGCAATCGCACTCAGTTCGAGATTAAAACAAATTCCTTTTTTTTCCTTTCTTCCTTTCCTTTGTTTCCGTTTTCATTTTCTTTTTCGATTTCATTTTTTTCTTCTCTTTCTTTTTCCTTTTCTTAATCTTCTCTCCTTTTTTAATCGATCGAACGAACTATCGTTACAATTTTATTCCAATCTGTTGCTTCGCACTTCGGACACGTTCGTTAGCTTTTCTTTTTTTTTATATTTTTTATTTTTATATTCTCTCTCTCTCTCTCACTCTCTCTCTCTTTCTTTTTCGGTTTTTCATGTGAAAAAAACGGGGAAAAAAAAAAAAACGTGGAACGTAATCGATATTTTTCTTTTCGTCCCGTTCGTAAATTCGATGTTCGACAAACGAGGAAATTGATTTTATTGATTTTTAGAAAAAAAAAAAAAATTGGTCAGGAATTTAACCATGACATTTACGATTTATGAAAAATATTTATCATCTCTCTGTTTAAATCCCGGGTGATGTTGTATTAATACAAACCTGTATGTATCTTCTTTGTTCACAATATTATTCATCCATTATTATTTCAATGTATGTATGTATTATATATCGGAGTGTACGAGCGAAGGTTTTCCCTTTGCGATCTCGTCCTTGAAAAATTCTTTTAACCTGGGACCCAAGAGTTAGAAAAAGACGGGACACGGTTCTACGGAAAGAAAAAAGTCCAAAGTACCTCTTTTCATCGCGAGTTAGTAGTAACACGCGATTCGCGTCTATGCTCTAAGACTCCCTTCTTCTATTTCTCCTGCTTCGTTCCTTCCTCTCTCTCTCTCTCTCTCTCTCTTTCCTTCTCTCCTTCTCTCTCTCTCTCTCTCTCTTTTTCTCTTTCTCTTCTCCCTTTAAAAATTTCAAAAGTATCGCGCGCGCCAAGTAACCTTGACACAATTCGGCCGAAAAAACATATGTAACGTGGATCGTTAAAAAATGTATGAATTCGTTGTACAAAGGCGCAAGATATATGACAGAATAAACTCGACTCGATGGGATCTTCTCGAGCGAAATGATCCGATGTGGGTCAGTGGTATTCGATGAGACGTAGAGGTACACGTATGTACGTAAAAGTGAGGAGAAAAAGGGACGATGAAAAAAACGAAAACAAACCAATGAACAAACAAAAACAAAACAAAACAAAAAAAAAAAAAGAAGAAAAAGAAGAGAAAAGATGGGAGTTCAAGTAAAAGTCGAAGAAGAAGAAGAAATGAAAAATAAAAAGTACGAGAGTTCACGAATCTC
>NC_062199.1:3442617-3460117 GCF_912470025.1 Vespa velutina | reverse complement strand
TCTTTTCTTTTCTTTTCGTTTTTTCTTATTTTTTTTTTCTTTTTTTTTTTTACGCGGCATATATACAAGGAAGGAGAACTCGATGGCAATATCGAAAGATCGATGGTATTTCCGGCCGTTGCATCCCGTTGGGAGCTCATAGCTCTTTCTAAGGGAGTACGAACAGCAACAGCAACAGCAGAGCACTGTGTACGGCAACTCGCTAGCTTGGTACCTCGAAGAGGGTAGAGGCCAGTGGGACACACACCACACCTGTACCGTGCCGGTATTCGGGTCATGCATCTCGGCCACTTGTACTAGGTCACTACCTCCCTCGTATAATCCGCTCTCCTCCACCACTATCCTGCACCCGACCCGATATATATATATATATATATATATATATATATATATATACTTATTACTTATACATATATACACATATATAGATATATATGTATGTATATGTATGTGTGTATGTATATGTATAAACGGGTTGGAGCACGGACACCTGCAAACCACCACCTCCACCAACGACTCTAGGTCATATCCTCGAACTCGGGATGGCTGCGTGAATTTACGGAATTTATATACCGCGAAGAACTTATCGTTGAATCGCGTTCGTCGATCTGAGTCAGGGCCGAATCTAGAAAATTCTCATCTGGAATCGTACCGGCAACCTTTTTATCGACTTTATCGTTTGTTCAAAGTTTAATTGATAATTTTCCCATAAGGATTAACAGGTGGCCAAATTCATATACCTTATCCTTTCTTAAATATCATTTAAAATAATATTTCGAATGATGAATATTATATTAGATAAAATGGGTAATAATTAAACTATCGTAAAGTCTTTGATAGGAATTAATTATTTCTAATATGACGTTGATTTATTCATTATATATTTTGTAAGATGGAGGAATGGGTTTGTTAACTATGAGTCTCGTTAAATCTTACGATGGATCGGCGTCCTTTTCTTTTTGATTTGTTTTTCTTCCTTTTTTTTTCTTCTTTCTTTCTTTCTTTCTTTTTTTTTTTTTTCTTTTTCTTTTTTTCGTTTACAACGTTAAGGCGATAAATTCGTAAGTTCAAAGTTCTCCTTGGAAAAGTTAAAAGTGAAAAAAATCTACGTACTTACGTAAGGTTTTTCGATTTAATTAAAAGCCAACAGGAAGTCCGAAGGGAGATCAAGTTTTGAGCTTCGTACCTTTTCTATCGTTTATACGTATTCGAGATAAGTATCAGCGCAAGAGAGAGAGAGAGAGAGAGAGAGAGAGAGAGAGAGAGAGAGATAGACTTGGACGGGTGAGGTTTTCAAAGATCAAGAAAAAGAAAGATAGATACAGATATAGAGAAAATTTTTCAATCCTTTTCGATTCTGGTCCTTGAGGATTATATAAATCATATTGGATAGTCGTAGGGTCGGATCTTCAAGATTAGATTTAACTTTAATAAAAAAGATTTGAATGTATGAAAATAATTTTCTTTTTTTTCAGACAATTCGCTTCTCGATCCCTTTAAAACAGCACTTATTTATCTTCCATCAAATAGATCTTAAAGATTCCAATTAAAATGGATGAACGATATGTACGCGTGTCTCGTTGTTGAAGGAGGACTAGGGGGGAAAAAAAAAAAGAAGAAAAACGAATAAACGAAACGAAAGAAAAAACAATTCAATCTCATGTAGAATATTATTCAAAGTGGTTAATCTCTTATTCGAAGTGGTGAAACGCAGCTGGATCGACAAACGTATTCGTAAGGGGTTGGAAGCATCATGCTGTCTCTCTGTCTCTTTTTCTTTGTATATGTGCGCGTGAGTATGTCTGTCTGTCCGCGTGTGTCCGTGCGTGTGCGCGCGCGCACGCGCGCGCGTGTGTACTTGTGTTTGTATTTGTGTTTGTGTGAGCTGCTAGAAGACCTTGAAGGTATTCGAAACCGGGGCAGTAACCTCAAAGAATGACTCGACGCAGGCGCGCGCAATCTGAACGTCTACTAACGGGAGGTAAGCCGGGTTGCCCTACATCGGCTGGTCTGTTCTCTGCCACCGAACTCTCCCTCGTTTCTTCGGGTTAGAAAGAAAGAGAGAAAGAAAGATAGATAGACAGATAGAAAGAGAGAGAGAGAGAGAGAGAGAGAGAGAGAGAGAGAGAGAATCTAGAACAGAAAAGCATATCAACGTTCGATTCCTTGGAGAAGGCTCTTTTCCTTTTATTATTCATACAACATTTAATATAAATATTTGTTGATTTCGAAGGAACGATTCGAATAATGTATTTCTCTCTGCCATTTATAATTTTCGTAAAATTTTCAAGAAACATCGATAAACTATGATCGGATATACAATATATATATTAGGGGGACCGGAAAGTAATGTCGCTTTCTTAAATTAAATTCAAACGAATAAATTTTTAACAAGTTTTTATTTTTAATCACAATCAAATATCGACATGCGCAGAAACGACATTACTTTCCGGTCCATCTAATATATATATATATATATATATATATATATATATATTTCTCTTTTATTTTTATCTTTTTTTTATTCTTCCTTTCTTTTTAGTTTTTAATTCTTTTTTTCTGTTTTTATTTATTTTCTTATTTTTTTATTTTTTTTTTGTAAAGATCTAAGATCTAAAATCTAAGATCTAAGATCTAAACTTACGTTGTTCGCTTCCATTATCATTAATTCCTATCTTCCTTCCTTAATTCCTTCCTTCCTTCCTTCCTTCCATCCTTCTAAGTCTACGATAAACTCTTTAAGCTTTATATCGAGATAAAAATTTGTCGAATTTGTTTTTCTTTTAATTTTTTCCTTTCATTTTGTTTTGTTTTGTTTTTCTTTTTATTTTTGTACTTTTTCTTTCTTTTTTTTGTTTTGTTTTGTTTTTGTTTTTGCGCTTTCGTGAATTCGCAAACGAACGTAAGTTCATAAGTACGATCGTTACTTGCTTACGTTCACTTATGATGTTTGGAATAATATCGTGAGAAATTTTAAGCAAAGGAGTGATTTGTTTTGGATTTTAGGAAAATAATTTCCATTCGAAGTCTCTCCCGTTTTCTTTCTTTCTTTTTTTTTTCTTTTTTTTTTTTTTTTTTAATTCTTTCTCCTTTTCCATTCTCTTCCCACAGACACGATTTTCGTTTTTTTGCTTCTTCTTCTCTACTTTTTCTTTTTTTTTTCTTGTTTCTTTTTTTTTCTTTCTTTTTTTTTCTTCTTCCCACGAGATAAGATAGATCGGATCTTATTTGTTTAGATAGAGTTTTCAGTTTAGATTTCTTCGTAGTTTCTTTCTTTCTTTCTTTTTTTTTTTTTTTGCGAAAAGAACAGCGTGTACGAAACGGACATGTATAATATATAAGATTCTTCCGATCCTTCATTCTCTTTTCTTTCGTTCGACTTATATATATATATATATATATATATATATATATATATATATATATATATACAATATATTTAATGTATTTATTATAATAATATATTTAATTTCTTTATAATATATAAAGAAAAAAACTACTACATTATAATGGTATAAATTTTTTTTGTTTCATTGATTCGGCGAAATATATATATACATAATATATAAAATAATATATCATATATATATATAGATAGATAGATCAATCATATTCATCATCCTTGAAGGGATTTTATTAGATAAAAAAAGATGATGTCAAGTTCAACCCCGGCAGCCATTATGGCCAATGATATTTATAATTTCTATTGAGAAAATATTTTTTATAAAAAAATAAAAAGAAAAGAAAAGAGAAAAAAATAGTAATAATAATAATAATAATAATAATAATAATAATAATAATAATAATAATAAAAAGAAGAAGAAGAAGAAGAAGAAGAAGAAGAAGAAGAAGAGAAGAAGGAAAGAAGATTTGTCCCGACATGAAAGAGATAAATATGAAAAGAAGATTCAATCCCCGATCAAATTGAAATGACCTTTTCAATGATAATTTCTAAAGAGATCTTTAACAAGTATTTTTTCTTTTCTTCTCTCTTCTTCTATTTTCTTTTTTTCTTTTTTTTTCTCTTCTCCTCTCTTTTCTCTCTCTCTCTCTCTCTCTCTCTCTCTCTCTCTCTCCCTCTTTTCTGGTTTTTTTTCTTTCTTTTTTTTTCCTTTTTACTTTCTTACCGATCAGAAAATAAATACAAGATGCGCTTTTCTAAATAAAATCCCATTGACATTTCTTTTTCTCATCATTTTCTTTAATATCATTAATTATCCCTTTAAAAAGTGAACCACTTGTCATCACTTATGGACTTTAAACTGGTTGAAAATGGATTCACTGATTGAAAAGGTATCAACGCATAAATAGAAACATTATAAGCTTCCCCGTTGATAAATGTTGCCGATACTTAATAACATTAAGCTACCCCCCCCACCCTCACGACCACCCCTACTTCCCTATCCACCGATAATTTCTATTATCTAATCGATTTTTGTTATCGATTTTTACGACTAATATCGAATCTTTCGAATTTGTAAGAGCATCTATCGATTTCGATCAATTAAATTGCCCAACGAATGAGAAAGTTTACAAAATTCAATTTAAATTGATTCAGAAATCAATTTGGAAATTATCATGGAAAATCAAAGATCAAATCAATTTTCATGAAATTTTTAATCGATTAAAGTAATGATCGACAAAAATTATTATCGATTATAAAGAAATCTGATAATATACATCGTATATGATATTCGAAGTCGTTGATATCGATCGAGAAAAAAAATATTTTTCCGACATTGTTATCGAAATCGTTTGAATTCATGGATCGTAGCTTCTTTCTTTTTCTTTTTTTAGAGTTTCAATAACAATCCTCTCTCTCTCTCTCCCTCTCTCTGCTTTTCTTTCTCTTTCTTTATCTCTCTATCTCCGTTTTATGTCTTTTATATGTATGTGTTTTTTTGGAAACATTATTTACCAATGTATATGCTGTTAAGAGAGTTCATGAATTATATACGACATTTAGAATTCAATTTTTACGGGGATTCCTATAGAAAAGTTTATCTATAATCGCGATAACGTATTCTAAAGAAAAATTTATTCTAATTTATGTCATTGAAAATATCCAGGAAGATTGTTCTACAAGTGTTATTTTAATATATATTATTATATATTATTAATATATATATATATATATATATATATATATATATATAAATTGTATCAGTTGGATATCATCATTATATTATTCTTTCATAATCAAAATATACAACAAAATATACAACAATAAATAATCTCGATAAATTTCATTTCATTTAGAGGGGTGATCCATTTCTTTCGAGTGATATATATATATATATATATATATATATATATATATATATAGGAACGCCAGGCATAACATTGTCGTATCGATAAGACAAAAAAATTTATTCCATTATAGTGTAGTAATTTTTTTTCTTTATGGGCAAGAGTAGAGAAGTGGGGGGAGGGTGAGGGGTGGCGGTGGTGAAGGCCAAGGGGGAAGGATTGGAGAGATTAAGAGAACGAGAACAAGGAAAGAAGAAAGGAGGAAAAGGGACAAAGCAAAAAAGAAAAGAGAAAAAAAGCAAATAAAAATGAAAATAAAGAAAGGGACACAAGAAGGAAGGAGAAGATTAAAAGAAGGAGAAAAAATGAAAAAAGAAATGAAGAGAAAAAGAAAAGACAACAACAACAACAACAACAAAAATACAGCACTTCAAAAGTCATCGTTGTGTATAGTATCGATCTTTGGATATCTTAAAAACTAGTCATGCATCTTCAGCCGTCTGAGTTGAGTCAGAAAAACGTATAGATGTAGTATATATTGTATACGGTAAACACAAATGCACATATTTTTACATATTTTATTCGAAGAGAGAAAGAGAGAGAGAGAGAGAGAGAGAGAGAGAGAGAGAGAGAGAGAGAGAGAGAGTGGATGGATGTAGGATCGAAAGAACGATACCCTTTTTTTGAAAGTAGCTTGCTACGGAAACTGCTGATAAAGCTGACACTATTCCACCTCCACCTCTATCTCCATCTCCTCCTCTTCCTTCTCTTCCTTTTTCTCCTTATCCTCCTTTACTTATCGTCCTACTCGTCATAATGGAATTCATCGGGTGCATATAATGGGATGAAAAGTGCGAGCTTGAATTTCGGTTTCCGCATTCCTTCTTTTTCCTTTTTCTTTTCTCCATTTTTTTCTTCTTTCTTCTTATCTTTCTTTCTTACTTCCTCTTTGTCTTTTTCTTTAATTCTCTCTCTCTCTCTCTCTCTCTCTCTCTCTTTCTCTCTCTTTCTTTCTTTCTCTCTCTCTCTCTCTCTCTTTATCTGTCTGTTTCTGTCTTTTAATCTCTTTCACTCTGTATTTTCCATTTCTCTTCATTCGCCACTTCGATTTTGCACTTCCTTCCTTTTCCCTTTCGGTCTCGTCTACGTTAATGAGGCACAGCTGGTGCAACTCCTCTCAGTCCTCTCATCTCACTTCGCCCTCCCTCCATCTCCTCCTCGTCAAGCCTTTCCTTCCACGTCTCCAACTACCACTTCCCTTACAATCCTTTTTTTTTCTTCCTTTTCCTGTTTCGATGCTTTTAAGAAGCAAACCATCATCACTTTTTTCTCTTCCCTTACCCCAACCCGTCCTCCTGTTCCTCGCCGCCTCCCCCCCCCCCTACCCACCCAATCTCCCTCTCTCCACCGGTTATTTATTCCTATTATTATTACTTTTCAACCGACATTTGAGACATCACTTTTAACGAAAATAATCGCAACTCGCACGAAACGAGTGTTCATATTAAATGAGAACGCGCCATTGTACTATCTATTTTGTATTCTTCTTCTTTTCTATCATTCTCTGATGTTTTATATATGATTTATGGATGATATTAACGGAGAGTAACCGAACGTGAAGTAAAGTGAAATTATTTCCATTGTTTTCAATCGAAATGTATTATATCGTTTTCTAATTTTAATGTTCTTGTCATCTCTCTCTCTCTTTCTTTTTTTTTCTTCTTCTCTCTCTCTCTTTCTTTTTTTTTCTTCTTCTCTCTCTCTCTTTCTCTTTTTAATTCGATGAGAAAAAGTATTAAAAAAAGGACTCCGTGAAATGCGATCATTAATGATTAAAAAAACTGTAACCATGTTAAGAAACAACCAAAAAAAAAAAGTAAAGAAAAGGGAGAGAGAGAGAAAGGGAGAGAGAGAGAGAGAGAGAGAGAGAGAGAGAGAGAGAGAGAGATCTTTCAGAATTCGTATCTTTTTATTCTAAAAACGTCCGTGGTGATATCAATTTTTGTGATTTATGATGGAAACTTAGGTTCTTAAAGTCAATTGTGAACACACCCTTAATTATAATCTCGATTTATCGAACGATCCCAAATGAAAAGAAGGTTTTCGTTTTACAACATTTAGCAATTCATTCAACACCTACCTTATAGATTTTTTTTTTCGACCTCGATTCGTACGTTTTAGCACAATTTTTTCCTAAACCTTTTTCTAATCCAATTATAAAAACCCACTTAATGAGTTTCAACATTTTAACGACGTTTTGTCACGTTATTAAAATAAATTTCGTTTATTTTTGATAACGAATAGATAGATATTATTTGATAATAAATAAATTGTCCGAGTAAACGTAAGATTTAAAAAAGAAGAAAGAAGAAACGAAATAAGCAGAAAAAAAGTAAAAAGAAATAAAAAACAAAATTGTTCCCAAATTTTAACTATATCAAAAAAAAAAAAAAAAAAAAAAAAAAAAAAAAACAAAAACATTGTGATGATAGTCAAACAATATTGATTATCATAATTTTTCACGGAACACTAAAAGGATTTCGCATTATTAGATTTAGCCGATAGGTTAAAATTGCATATAATGATTGCATAAAAATGCAATCATTATATCAAGATTGCAATAACATTGTCTATATTTGTCTGAAACTTTTATCAGAATTTATTTTTAATATGAAGAACGTCAAAGTTTCGAAACCGACGAACGAACTACAACTATTATATTTATTTAAAATTATTACTCGTAATCTTTCTCTCTCTCTCTCTCTCTCTCTATATATATATATATATATATAGTACATATACAAGGTGTCTCAGATTTTAATATTCAAACTTTGTCAATATATTTTATGGCACTAAATAAGAAAAAAAATATTATGTAAACATAAGTCACGTAGAGATCATTATTAAAAATATAAATAATAAAAATATGGAATACCGACTTGTTGTTATTATGAGCATTGATTCGAATAGATCAACAATATTTACATACAGTATGGTTATGTAAGCTGTATTTATTTTTTTGCCTTTTTATGGTCATCTAAAATTGAAAGTAATAGCTATTAGTAAGTTATTGGAGTTCAAAATGCCACTAATATTTACGAATCGAAAATATGGAGATATGAATTTCATTTATGGCTTCTGTAATGGGAATGTACGAACTGTTGCTAGTATTAAAATGGAGTATTAATTAATTTTTCAAGTTATCATGTCAAATGATAAATACATTGATACTATTCGAGCCAATGTTGATAGTTTAAAAACAAATTGATTATTATTATTATTACTTGTACTTCATATTATTGTTATAACTTTTTAATAAAGCTCTATGCGATTTATGTTTATTTATAAAGTTTTTACTGACAAAGTTTGAACATTAAAACCTGGGACACCCTGTATATTGAATGTTAGAACGAAAGATGTCGATTTAATGTTGTTATCGAAAAACGTCGGGACAAATCAATTTTGTTTTCGAGTGGCAGGTTTTTATCATAAATTTTATATCCTTATCAAATATGTTCTTATCACAAAATTCATCAAGTTTGATCTAACCCTTCATAAAAATGAAATGTTAGATAACAACCAGGGATCAAGCGACCAAGTGACATATCATTTTGAAGGTCTTTTAATACTTTTTCGCGATGGTATTGTTTTTTAATTTTTCTATTTTTTTTTTCTTGTTTTGTTTTTCTTTTCTTTTCTTTTCTTTTTTTTTTTTTTGTTTCTTTTTAGAATTTTCAATCAATACTTCTTTCGATAAAATAATATTTCGAAGTTTTCAAGTTGGAAGAAAAAAAGCTTTTATCTTATGACATTTTTCAAAATGCATATCACCGTCCTACGAAGCATCGATAAAATCTTTCGTTCGGTGTTACGTCAAAAATTCTACAATACATCCGGTTTGTTTCGGCGAACGTGTTGATTGGCATATCGGATAATCAAATTGGCAGATTTTCAATTATTTTAAATTCCTCGAATTTTTTCCCCTTATAGGAATATTTTAAAATCAAGAATTTATGTAAATAGCTCCAATAGAGGAATTTTTTTTTAATTATTTACAAAAAATGATCATTCGTTTAACGTTAATCACTTAAAGAATAAAAGAAGAAAGATTGATAATTCTCTCGAAAATAATAATTGATGTGTTTCGTGGCATTTAATAAAAAAAAAGAAAGAAATAAAAATAAAAAACTCAAAATCATTACATTACATAATAAAAATTACATTTCATAGAAATATTATAGAGATATTATATATTTTGTGTATATCTGTATATATATATATATATATATATATATATATATATATATATATATATATATATATATATATATATAAATATTACGATCGATTAGGAATTTTTTTTATTAATTTTAAAATATATTCCTAATTAATATCCTTAATTAAAACTTTGCTTAAAATCTTTTTTAACTTCTTAAATGCCTCTTCAACGATTCATTGGTATAAATTATCTAACAAAAAAAAAAAAAAAAACAAAAAAACAAAAAAACAAAAAAAAAAAAAAAAAAAAAAAAGAGAACAAAACAGAGAAAAAACAAAAAAAAAATGTTATCTTCATGTTTCGAGGAAAGAACGAAGAACAGGTAGATTAGAATAATTTTCGAAGTGAAATAATAGTCGTAGGAAAAAAGAGAAAGAAGAAAAAAAAACAGAGAAAAGAACGAAGAGGAAAGAAAAAAGAAAAAAAAAAGAGGGAAAAGGAGAAAAAGGACAGACAGAGAGAGAGAGAGAGAAGAGAGAGAGAGAGAGAGAGAGAGAGAGAGAGAGGGAGAGAGAGAGGAAGAAAAAACGTAGAAAAAAAGAGGGAAAAAACGCAGGGAAAAAAGGAAGAAGAAAACAAAACGGCGGACTGCAACGTTCACGCGTGATCGGAGCGGATGAGAAGGTGGAGTAATAAAAGGTAGGGTTATGAGGTCACGGTTCTGCGATTGAAATCCTTCGAGGTCGGTCCCTTGGTGTGCCTCGAATCGACTTCCATCGTCGAGCCTCGAAAGAGTGGAACCCAGTGGAAAGGGTAAAAGCGAAAGAGATAGATACATAGATAGATAGATGGATAGATAAAGAGAGAGAGATAGAGAGAGATAGTGAGAGATAGAGAGATAGAGAGAGAGAGAGAGAGAGAGAGCTTCTATGGACTGGGACGCGCGTCCATCCAAACGTTTCAATTTTCACTTCGCCGACCTGTACACAGTTCGCAGCTTTTCGCTTACTTGGCCGCCGTGCCAGATGAATAATTTTCTTTTTTTTTTTTTTTTCTGTCCCTCCTCCCCCCTCCCCCTTTCTCCCCTCTTTTTCTTTCTCCCTTCCTTTCTATCTTTCTTTCTTTCTTTCTTTCTTTCTTTCTTTCTCCCCCCCACCCCGTTTCTTTTTTTTTTCCGACCCCTTCCTCTTTTTTCCTCTGATCTTGATACCGCTCCAAAATTGCGGCTTAACGTTTCGACGTTCGTGCAAAAGGGAAAAACAAATATGACGACAAAAAAAAAAAAAAAAAAAAAAAAAAAGAAAAAAGAGAGAAAACGAACAAAAAAAAAAAAAAACGAAAAGAAAGAAAAAAAGAAAAAAGAAAAGCTCATTAACTTCTCGACGTAATGCAGTATTGATGAGATTTCTTTTTCTCTTTTTTCTTGTTTTTCGACTTTGTTCTTTTTTTCTTTTTTTTTTTTTTTCCTTCTCATTATTAATATTTCCTCCGACGAGCTTTAAATATTAATCTTCTTTTTTTTTCTTTCTTCTTTTTTACGATCTTTCGAGAAAGAAATTTTTTTCTCATCATCGATTTTACTTTTCCCTTTTTTTTTTCCTTTTTTTTTTTTTTCTTTTTTTTTTATCATCTTCGTCATCGTCATCGTCGTCGTCGTTATTATCGTTGTTGTTGTTGTTGTTGTTGTTGTTGTTGTTCATATAAATTATACAATGGACTTCACGCGAAGCATTGCTTTTTTATCGATTAAAAAAATAATACTTTGATCGATATTATAGACGTTATTTAATATTAGAAAATTAATCTGTCTGTTTGTCCGTCTCTTTTTCGAAATACGATAAGAAAAATTCGATCGAGAGACTTTCTTCTTCCATGAATAAAATCATTATTATCATTTCATTTCTTTCGTAGGACGAATAGGTATGTGTCATCGAAGGGAGCGTACTTCAAGGGATTGTCGTATAACGTCGGAAACGATAAGGCGTTCTATTATATTTGGTTCACTCTGGCAACATCACGGGCTTCACGATTATTTCTTCGTATATAATAACGAACGAGGAGGTATCGATGAAGAAAACAAAAAAAAAAAAAAAAAAAAAAAAAGAAAAAAAAAAAGAAGTAAAGAAAAAAAAGAATCCCTTAAATTAAAATAATATATGCATATTATTTTATTACATATTCCTCGTTGAATATAACAAAATAATTTGTATTATTTCGATTAAATAACCTATCATCAGAACGGCTTTTTAGTATAAATTTTAATTGCGCTTAGAAAAATCCTTTTTAATATTAGACAATGATTTCATGTAGAATATAATATTAAATTCCCATTGGCAATTATCGAATAGCTTTAGCTACGTAATTTCGACCATTTTATTTATATACTTATATGTATATACACATACATACACATACACACACATATATGTATATATATTTAATAACAGTAGAATTAATCGCTAATCATAGTCAATCATACGTATTATTGAATTTTTTTTTTACTGACAGATAGAAAGACGGACAAAGATTAAGAAATAGAGAGAGAAAGAGAAAGAGAGAGAGAAAAAAAAATAGAGGAAATAAAAATGTGCGATTGGTTGAAACAAGTTTCTTTTGAAAAATTCGATTCGCGAACGGTCGGTCAATTGTATTGTATTAGAAAGAGTCGTATGAAATAAACGTGTTTACGTTTTAAGTGTGCGAACACGTCGCCGTTGGGACCTTGTCCAATCGACCGTAGAAAACAGTGAAAGTATATAGATAAAGAGAAAACGTGTACGCGCGTATATAAAACTACTCTCGTAATTTAACTATATATGTAAAAGCGTGTGGGTTGGTGGCAATTGGAAAAATGTTTTGCATTTAGATATAAAACGTGACTCGCTTGGAACTCGCTCGCCAGTACCGAACGAACGGTCAGTTCGTAGGTTGAATAACACACGTCTCTCTTTCTCTCTCTCTCTCTCCATCCCTCTTTCTCTCTCTCTCTCTCTCTCTCTCTTTTTCTCTTTTTTATTCTCTGTCACATTATCTATCCTTTTCTATCGCATATACCAAAGTTTTGTAGATATCGAGATTAAATTCGAAATTCACGGTTGTTATATTCCACGGTTGTTAAAATATTTCAACTTTTGATTGTGTCGATATTTCTTCTATAAAAAGAAAAAGAAAAAAAAGAAAAAAAAAAAATAAGAAAATATATATATATATATATATATTTCTTTTCTCCTTTTCTCTTTCGAAAAAGAACGAAGAAAATTATAAGGTGTCAATTGTTCATTTACAAATCGTTCGTCGTAAAAAAAAAAAAACAAAAAAAAAAAAACCCTATGACATAGGGTTCATAGATACATATATTTGATTACACAAATAATATAATTGTGCTACGTATGTTTGTGCTCCGAGGATTAAATAGGATTAGAATGGATCGTAATATAAGATAAAAGGATAAGTCGATCGATATAAAAAGGCGGGATGTTTCGTGTTTCTATTATTATGAGAGAGAAAAAAAAGAAAAAAAAAAAAAAAAAAAAAGAAAGGAAAAAAGTATGGAGTGTTTCTTTTTTTCTTTTTATTTTTTTTTTTTTTAAATCGATCGAGAATATTAGTAATCATTAAACGTGAATAATTAATGGGTTATGAAATAAAACTTAATGATTCCACTTTCGTAACTTTCAAAAATGCCGTGTGAGATAATTTCTTGATATTAATGTCTCTTAATTATCTTGGCACATATAACGGACAACAGTTTTGTATGAATTAAAATATCATTTATATCGAGAGCGTTAAGAAATGAGAGTGTACGTTATGAATCGAATTAATCGGGAAATATATTAAATAATAATTTTCCAAACTTATCAGTACTCAATGAACGTTATCAATGATACGAATTTCGTAATGAAATATTCGAAGTTTCGTTTTGAAAAAAAAAAAGAAAAAAAAAGAAACAAAAAAGGAACCATAAAAGAAAAACAAGAATTTTTTTCTTTTTTCTCTCTCTCTCTCTCTCTCTCTCTATTTATCTTTTTATTTTTCTTTTTTTTTTATTTTTTACATTGTTCACCCGTCTTTTTCATTCATATAAAAGTTTCGTCGAATCCGATCGAAAGTATAACGAAAAAAAGAACAAAAATGAGGAAAAAAGAAAAGGAAAAAAACGAAAAGTAAATTATACGAAAAGTAAATTATACATACGTAAAAATCCATTCTGTTTATTCAATTTCCTCCTATTCATCCTTGGACATTAATAAATGTTTCATCATTGTCATCATTATCATCATGCTTCTATTAATTGGTACGACTTATTGTAAAATTGTTTCTATTGAAAAAATAAAGAATAAAGAAAAAAGAAAAAAGGATCATAAAATTGAATCGAAATCAAAATAGGAATTTAAAATTGAAATCTAAATCAAAATACGAATTTAAAATCGAAATCGAAATCAAAATCGAAATTGAAATAAATATAATGTTAAAAAGTTAATATACACACGAGATAAATCCATGGACATATGATAAGATAAGAGAGGATAAATCAGGATGTTTTCGTCGAATAAGGAAAAAAAAAAGGATACTTCCTTCAAGAGTCCTTTTCTATCTTGCAGGTTAGTCACGTATAGAGTGTTGGATAGGAAAAAGGGGCGAGAAAAGTTACGGGAACGTTTGATACTAGCATGAAAGAGACAGAGACAGAGATGGAGACAGAGAGAGTATGTGTGTGTGAGAGAGAGAGAGAGAGAGATACAGAAAAATAAGAAAAGAGGATTTTTCTCGATAGAATCTTAAAGCTTTACGTCTAACGTAAACCACTGTAGTCTTCTTCTAGACGGAAGAACCGTCCTGTATCGTACGTGACGTCATTAATACGTACAACATGTGTTCCAACTTTTTAAAGTGGATCCTACCGAATCTTTTTATCTACCAAGAAATTGAATTTTCCATTTCGACGATCCACGTATGTATGTACATATGCAAATTCGTAAAAAGAAAAGAAAAAAAAAAAAGGAAAAAAAAAAAAAAAGAAACCGTATCGTTCAACGAAAAAAAAAAAAAAAAAAGAAAAGAAAGAAGATAATAATTAATATAAAAAAGAAAACAGAAAAATAAAAAAAAAGAGAAAAGAATAGTAATAATAATAATAATAATAAAAAGAATGGGATGCGAATTCATTTTTACTTTTCAGACGAGCGTTTTTTTTCTTCTTTTCTTTTCTCATAAAATTTTCATCTTTGATCGTTCGATATTATCGAGCGTCTACTAAAAAAAAAAAAAAAAAAAAAAAAAAAGAAAAAAAAAGAAAAAAAAAAGAGAAAAAAGAAAAAAAGAAAAAAAAGAAAGATATATCAACGATCGAAACCTATGATCTCGAACTTCTGATCCGAAGATTTATCTTTTTCTTCGATCTCGATTACGATCGTATAAAACGGCGTAAAATTGGGATATATATATATATATATATATATAATATATGACATGAAAAAAGAAAAAAGAAAAAATAACTATAATAAAAACTAATAAAATAAAAGAAAATGAAATTAAAATGAAATGAAATGAAATATGAAATAATACGTAAGATTTAATCCCTCGTTCGTCGTTTAATTCCCCCCACCCCCCGTTTCTCCCTTTTCGTTTAATTTTCATAATCAACTTCCGCCTTCCCTTTCCACCGAACCATCATATCATCCATATAAGTTGTATCTATTGGCTTTATCACGAACCAATGGAACACGTTTGATCCATCGATCAAGATGAAAATTAACTGTGCATGCATGAACCAGAAATACCTAACGCTCGTGCGGCACCAAGCTCTATAAACCGGGGGCCGCTTTACGCTTCGCGGCCCAGAATTAATGCAGGTGAAGGCAAACGCAGCAGGCAAATGCGGTCGGCACGGCCGGCACGGCCGGCACGGCCCGCACGGCCCGTTTCACGGCGCAATTCTCCCGTAAATTACATGGATACAGGCGTATACCTATACGTATACGCGAACTCTATTATAATTACGTTGATAATATCGTCAACGTGTAATTTATAGACTGATTTTAAATCTCTTTTAAATTTTCATTTTTGAGATGGAGGAAGAAGGATGGAGGAGGAGGAGGAGGAGGAGGAGGAGGATGAATGAGGAAGGGAGTAGAGATTAGGAAAGAAAAAGAAAAACCGGGACGTTTGGGTATGAAGTGTAGGAAATGATGAGGTTAATTCGAAGGATTAAATATACACACGTACGATTTATAATAAACGATTATTAATTAATTCAATCGATTCGATTAATCAAATCTAATGAATTCTTCTTCGTCTTCTATTCGTCTTTCTATTTAACTTCTTCGTTATTGGTTTTTCGCATTTCATTTCTTTTATATTTTATTATTAATAATGATAAATTACGTATACGTCAGAAAATAATAATTATGTTATGTATTTTATAACACTATGTAGTTTACCTTTCTACCTTGGCGGTCGTAACGTACCCTTCACTTCGTACAATACTTTCGAAGGCCGCACCCGACCGACCGCACGTTTTCGATCAACAACTCTTGTCTCTGTCTATCTAACAAAGGGAAGGGGGGCCCAGGGTGGAGGGGAGGAGGTGAAGAGAAAGGGGAGGATAGGGAAGGGGGGAGTGTGAGGTCAAAGATCGTGCCGTTAACTGCTCGTATAAGTTTCTTAGTTAATACTTTTCTTGGTTAATAGGGGCAAAAGAAAAAAAAAAAAAAAAAGAAAAAAAAGGAAAGAAAAAAGAAAAATAAAAGGAAAAAAAAATGAAAAAAGAACGAGTAAAAAAATCAAATTAAAGGCTTCGACTATATAACCGTACGCTAATTTATCCTCGTCTTATAGATCGTATAGAAAAACAAAAAAAAAAAAAAAAAAAAAAAAGAAAATAAAAAAGAAATAGTAAAAAAACAAAAACAATGAATCTACGTAATTAATCTTAGAGATAAGAAAATGTATATAGATGAAAAGTTGACATTTGTCATCAATCGTTTGGCTTTGTATACATTTCGATTGAATTTAAAGAAAAAAAAAAAATCAATCGATCAATTTGTTTTATCAATTTAATTCTAATTGCTAAATTTTATTTTCGATAAAACAACGATAGAAACATTTGAAAGTATATGTACCTTTACTAGAGCTTTAACGATGTACAGTTGATATAAATTGATTTTTTTGAGTTGATATTAATTGATTTTTTTGTTTTGTTGTTCTCTTGTACCCTCAATCCCCATCCCCTATATCATCCCCATTTTATATCAGTTAAATTAAATTTCTATGACTTTTGTTTCAGCTTGGATACTTGGATGGTTCATGTGTAAAGCGGTTGCTTATATACAGGGTGTATCGGTTGCAGCTTCGGTTTACAGTCTCGTAGCAGTTTCACTCGACAGGTACGTACATATGTATGTAAATATATATAATAATAAAACGATTGACCGTAATACCGATTGTATAATATGTTAATATATCTCCATCGATGATCTCGATCGACAATCGAGATAGGATCAATGAGAAATCTTTTTACAATTATTCATGGACTATCTTACGTTGACTCCTACGTATCCATCGTATTAAGAAATTCTTTAAGAATTAGAAAACTTAGAAATAGTAAGATTTTTAAATCGAACGAACGTGCAACATTTATATATCGCACGTTAATATCGTTATATAAAATTTGATCTTAATTTGTCGAACGATATTTAAAAGTATTTTTAATCCCCTAAGAAATAATATATTCAATATTCATTGATCAATGCGTATGGGGATGATCTATACGTCGACACGAATCATCGTAAAAATTCGTATATCATTCGATAATCATTCACAGGATGATATTTATTTAAATATTTCTAATATTTAAAATCGATCGTTCGATCGTATTTCAAAATATAATTTTCAAAATTATCCTTCAATTTCATCGAATATCTTAACAATCGATTGACAATATTATAAAAATATTAATCTCATCGTTTTAATTTTATTATTGATTATATCGAAACTCTATGAATATATAAAAACTAATCGATTAAAAAGTAC
>NC_062199.1:3426989-3442117 GCF_912470025.1 Vespa velutina | reverse complement strand
GTAGAGATAAATCGAGCCAGGATGGATCCATTTGTAGCCAGGATGATAGGCCAATGGTACAGTAGGTGGATGTATCGCTGGTATAACTTTAACGTAACTTTGTGGATATATCAGGCTATGTGATCCCAATAATGGTGGAACTGGTCCTGGTTCTGGTCCAGGCATTGGTGCACTCAAAACACCACTCGTCAGCATAATCGTCAACATCAGTAAAATCTATAAATACAATTCGATCGATTAGTATTCAAAAATATAAAATAAATCATTACGTTTAATCCCTATTAGAAATAGTCGACTTAGACGAATGATCCTATTCATCGAGAGACGCGAAACTTCCATTAGTAAAATCTATTTCCAATCTGTATGTGCACCAATTCGCCAATATACTTATTTACTATATACATATATATATATATATATATATATATATATATATATATACATATGTGTGTGTGTAAAGATATCTAGTGAAGTTAATTTCCAAGAATATATTATATATATATTAATTTTTTTTATAAATTCATTATATATAAAGTATATATATATATTTTTTTTTTGTCAAAAAAAAAAAAAAGAGAAAAAAAAGAGAAAAAAAAAAGAAAAAAAAAATTGAATACTTTACTTTTCGAAATAAACTCGAGAGATTTATAACGTCTTTAATATTTCGACGCTCGAATAGATAGGTTCCTAAGAAAGTTTCACTCTACTCGAGGAAGAATATATTGGATATTTAAAGTTACCGAAACTGCAAATAGTTTGACGCCGAGGGGTTGATCCGATACCATATTCGTGAATAGCGATCGATAAGAGGGATGGGAGATGGGGTGGGATGGGGTGGGGATGGGGGGGGGGACGATAAAAAGAGCGAATTCGTACATTTTCTTCTCGGGGGAATACATTCAGCGCGGGGTATACGATGAAACGTGCAGCATCTCTAAAAGTATTTTTTCTTTCTTTCTTTTTTTTCTTCTCTCTTCTTCTTCTTTTTCTTTTTCTTTTTTTTTTTCTTTTTCTTTTTTCTTTTCGCTGAGTTTTCATCGCGGAAAGGATTAAAGGTGCACCTTGATTGGACCCTTTTGTATTCTCGAAAGAGTGTATTCAATCGTTGCTGATTCCTATCAATGGAATTTTACAAATGGAAAGTAATTTAGCAGGAGCTATTCTCTCTGATAAAGGATACCATATCGATAAAGATGATCATGATAATAATAATAATAATAATAATAATAATAATAATTATTATTATTATAATTATAATAATAATAATAATAATAAAAAAGAGAAAAGAGAAAAAAGGAAGAGAAAGAGGGAAGTAAAAAATAACATGGAACCGGTGATAATTTCTGATCAATTTTTATAAGGGATAACGGAGACAAATATATCGATAACTAAACTTAAATCTAGATTTTATGTATTGTATAAAAGCGTACATGGAAAAATGGCTGAAATACTTGCCAGTTTGAACATGTTAAACGTTTTATCGGCTTTCCGTTCGCAAACACGAAGAGAACGTGGAATCGATGCTACTGTTAGCACTGCAGAAAAACCGAACTCTTTATATATTTCTGTTGAAAGCTTTGTTGTACTCATCGTTTGCCCCACTATAATGCATTTGCGACCTTGATCGTGCCTATCAACGAATAATATATAACCATTGTTAACTCTTAGAGAGAAAAAATATATGTGTGTATGTGTGCGTGTGCGTGTGTGTGTGCGTGTGTTTCTCTTCATTCTTTTTTTACATTATTTGTTTGTTTGTTTGCTTGTTTCTTTCTATCTCAAATCATTTTCTTCCGCGTTGTCACTTCTACCAATAGAAAAAAAAAGAAAAAAAAAAAAAAAGAAAAAAAAAAGAAAAAATCGAGAAAACATTCGATCGAGAAAACGAACGATCGGTACAGATCGATATCGTGATCACCCTTGATTTATAGAGAGGAATTTTTTTTTAATGCAGACGTCGACAATTCATTTATCGCAATCGAAGGACGCAAAAACCGATTGTTACAATCGAGAAAGATCTCGAGAAAAAAAAAAAAAGAAAAGAAAAGAAAAAGAAAAAGATATAATACAACGCGTCGAATAAAAAATATAAAAGAAATGAATTATCGTACGGGAAATATCGTAGGGTTGATTAAATTAGGAGCTAATGTTTTGAGACTTGCAAGTCTTTTCTCTTTTTTTCACTTCTCTTCATCTTTTTTTTTTTTTTTTTTTTTTTTTTTTTTTTTTTTTTTTCCATCATACTTCTCCCTCCTTTTATTCATGCCAATACTATTGGGGATATCCGGAAATCATTAAGAAACGCGAACGAATTATTTCTTTGGAATAGAGAACGTTTCAATGTAAAAGAGGAGGACCATCATCATCCTTCTTTCTCTTCCTTTCATCGTGAGAATACTCTACGATAAATATCTTCTATGTGTGAGTCATCCTCACATTTGCATTACAAAGAGTAACATCTATTGACGATAACGTTTGTTGCATTTTAATGTCATTCAACGAGTGTTTTATTGATTTCAATTAAAAAAGAAAAAAAAGAAAAGAAAAAAAAAAAAAAAAAGAAAAAGGAAAAATCTTTACGGAAATCCGCGACCTTAACCTTTTATCTACTTGTCAGAATAATCGTAATACGTAACGATCGGCGATCGTTCTCACGGAAAATACTTCCGATAAATAAATAAATAAATAAATAATATAAATATATGCATATATATACATATAGTAATATAAATATTATTATTATTATTATTATTAATTATATTATATTATTAATATTAATAATAAGTATTAATATTAATACATATATATATATATAATAATATAAATATTATTATTATTATTAATATCGTTTAAATATATATATATACATTAAATATAATATTATACATACATATATATATATATATATATATATATAATAATAATATAAATATTATTATTATTATTAATATCGTTTAAATATATATATACATTAAATATAATATTATACATATATATATATATATATATATATATATATATATATATACACTATTATATTTTCAATGTAAACGAATCTTTATTAAAATATTGAACTCCATTATTTAAAAGTATACAATTCTCTTATTTACGAATGAATAATTTGTTTTTCTAAAAATATCTAATATCTCGGAATGATTCGCAAGCTAGACGAATGCTCCTTATATATAAAAATCTTTTCGGTGACTAGAAACGCCTTATCTAAACGGCTTATCCGAGTTCATTCTAAATACCTTTAGGCTCGTTCGTAACAATATGTATATGTATTGGGTATATTTTTTAAAACCATACTCATAGTTGTTAGATACTAGAACGCATGAGCGTTCAATTATTATTTTCACGAAGCGTAAACCTTAGAAACCCATCGAAGCGTGACCAGTTTAAACGTGTATCTTTCGAAAGAGAGAATGGAATATTCCTTGATAGTAGATTAAGAAAGAAAAATACGCAAAATACGAAAAAGAGAAAAATATCATCAGGGCGTATTTCGATCCAAGTATATTTTACATGTTTCAATATGGAAACTGGATTGTGGAGGTGGCATAAACGAGTTTATCATATTTATATACCAATTTATCGTATCAATTTAACATATCATTTTAACTTTCTAAATCATTGATTTTGGGGGAGTAAACGAATATATAATTGAAAAAAATTTGTGTTCAACCAATTGAAATATTTCTATTTGTTATTGTGTAACGCGTATTCATTTATTAAGACATTTATTTCCTTTTAACACCGAACCTGATTTCATTCCTGACAACTTGTATAATCGATCAGGATAATTATGTAAGTTGTAATATTCGTATGTTCGTCGTTCGTTTATCAATCTATAATATCCCACTTGATTTTCCGATCGTTAAACAATTCGCCGTCACAATTACATAAACCGGAATATGATCTACATATTATCGGTCTGAGTATCCAATTAAAATATTTGATTTGTTCTTTCCGTCCTGATTTCGTCATAGATCGCAATGCGATCTATTTATCGACGGAATTTATAAGAGTTTCGAAACAAACATTTTCATTCGACATATTAAAAATTATGTCAAACAAGCCGAGAATAATTTAGATTCATGTATATAGAAATTTTAGGAACGTACAAGTATGTACATACGTACGTACGTATGTACGTACGTATGTATGTATGTATGTATGTATGCATGTATGTAGGTCGAAAAGAAAAATTTTATTTTATTTGCGAAAAGTTTTGACGACAGATGCGAGGATCGAGTATAAAAGGAAACGGGAAAGGAGAAAGAAAGATTAAAAAAAAAAAAAAAAAAAAAAAAAAAAAGAAAAAAGAAGAAGAAACAAGAATAAAAAAGAGTCTGTGTTAACACCACGAACTAGTGGTTACTACTCGAAATTCTAGGAATTGTTTTCAGTATGTTGTATCGGGGAAAAAAAAAAACAAACGGGGATAGATTGGATACAGTGTAATTTGTCGAGAGATACGCGAGACAAGGGTTTAGATTACTATCTTTAAAACGATCGTATTACTATCTTCAAACGAGAAAGAGCCTTAAAGCGAATAGCTCTCTTTAACTTGATTATCGAAGTTATCGTTTTTCGAATGCCTTTGGCGTTTATTCCTAAGCTTTGTGATTTTTATCACAACTTTTACTATATTACACCTTGCGAATCCAATTATTATTTCTTTATTTTTTAACAATTTTACAGATAATAATTTTACGAGAGTTAGATATATATCAAATATCTATTAGTCGATACTAGACGGAATATCAATTTCAAAGTGTTTAGCCATGAAATCATTTACCAAATTATATATATATATATATATATATATATATATATATATATATATTTACACATATACAAACGTAACTACGAATAGAATTGAAAATGGAAAAGAATACATATAAATAAGTTTTAATTTGCTAGGAGATTTGTCACCAAGTTAATCTTCATATATATATATATATATATTCCATCATTCAACTCCATTATAAATATTTATTATACATAATATATGATATATATATATTTATAATGATGTTGAGGGATTAGAATAGAAAAGAATTAGAAAATAATCGAGATATTAGTCTCATTTAATAGATATTAAAAAAATTTCCCATGAAAATGCAACGATGAATAAATTATAACGAAATAATTTTCTTTGTTTTTCTTTCTTGTTTTTTAGGTTCCTGGCAATTTGGTGGCCACTAAAATGTCAGATAACAAAACGACGAGCCAGGATGATGATCGTTGTGATCTGGTTCATCGCATTGACGATAACATCGCCTTGGTTGGTCTATTTCAACTTAGTATCGATTTACGATGATGATCCAGATTTGAGGTTATGTTTGGAGACATGGCCACGTCCCGAGGATGGTTCCCTCTTCTTTTTGATTGGAAATTTGACTCTATGTTATGTATTACCGATGATCCTGATATCACTTTGTTACATATTGATCTGGATAAAAGTTTGGCGTAGGCATATACCAACCGACACGAAGGACGCCCAAATGGAACGGATACAGCAAAAGTCAAAGGTGAAAGTGGTGAAGATGTTGGTGGTCGTCGTTATCCTATTCGTCCTATCATGGCTACCTCTTTACGTAATATTCGCAGTAATAAAATTAGGCGGTGATGTTGCCGGCCAAGAAGACGAGATATTACCTATAGCAACACCAATAGCTCAATGGCTCGGTGCAAGCAATTCCTGTATCAATCCGATCCTTTATGCATTTTTCAACAAGAAATATAGACGCGGCTTCGTCGCGATATTAAAAAGCGGCCGTTGCTGCGGTAAATTAAGATATTACGAAACTGTAGCAATGATGTCCTCGTCAACGAGCATGAGAAAGTCATCCTATTATGTTAACAATAACAACAATAACAATAATAATTCGTCAACGAGACGTGCCCCTTGTCATGGACCACCTGTTCATCAGGATAGCAATGTTTCTTATATATTCAATCACACTGGTGTTTAAGAATGAAATTAAAAAAAAAAAAATACAAATGAAAAAGTAAAAAGAAATAAGATGTCTAGATTGATAACGGGACGACCATTTTGCACCATGTTCTGTATCACTCAGAGAAAGAGAGAGGGAAAGCAAGAGAGGAAAGAGGAAAGAGTATGAGATAGAAATAGATATATCCTGACACGGTCGATCAGAAGGGAATCGAATAAATCGAAGAAGGTGGAGATGGAAGTGGAGGTGGAGGTGGAGGTGGAAATGGAGGTGGAGGTGGAATTAAAGGAATAGGAATAGAAAAGCATATAAAGGTTGCTGCTTTTAGTCCAACGACTTGGTGTATTAGACTTGATCGGGTCTCTAGACTCTGAGGCCTGAGAGCCGAGGATCACTCATGGATTTTTTTTTTCTCTCTATTATCAAAACGGAGAGCGCCGACACCGAGATTCTGGGTCATCACAATGATGATCGTCACGATTGTTACTCGGGTCGGAAGTCGATGATGATAAGTAGAAGAAGAAGAAGATACGAAGAAAATATTAAAATAGATAAAAAGGGCACGTTCAGTTAATTCGACGATACGAATATCTTACTATTGACTCGTTACATCAACTCGAGTATATTTATCGAGGATAAAGAAAAAATGGATGGATGGATGGATGGATGGATGGATGAATGATGGATGGATGGATGGATGATGGATGATGGATAATATAGAATTAGATCCATCGACGAAAGAACAATACTCCGGACACGGTTTACGAATAAACGAAGATTTTTCACGTCCTTGCTAATTATCGGGGATATTTGCTGATTAATTTTTTTGAAACAATGATATATATATATATATATATATATATATGTATGTATGTATATGTATATTTGTTTTTTCGACGATCTTTACGAGAACGTCTCTCTTTTTCTCAAAGCGAAGAAAATTTATTCAAATATTGTCATCTGTTCGAGAGAAAAAGAAGAAGAAGAAGAAGAAGAAGAAGAAAAAGAAGAAGAGGAAGCAGAAAAGAAAAATAGTTAAAAATAAGAGCTTAGATTTTTCTTCGCATTCCAGAGAATAGAGAGTTAGAGTTCGTTTTTTATTGGAATACTAATTTCACGTGGATCGATTGTGCTCGATCAGCATATTAGAAATTAGCCTGTCCAACGAGAACTTTTGTCAGTACACATATTTCATGTGATTTTCAGCGAACATAATAATAATAATAATAATAATAATAATAATAATAATAATAATAATAATAATAATAATAATAATAATAATAATAATAATAATAGTAATAATACATATTAATAATAATCGCATACATATAAACATACTAATACGCAAACACAAACACGGACACAAAATGCGAAATAAAAAATAAGTGTTCGACAGTACGTCGATGATCCTTCGATTTTTTGTGGTCACTGCCTAAACAGTGTTGAAACAATTGTTACCAAAAATTTCATAGATTGCAATAACATGATAAATGACTTTTGGACTCTGGAATTTTTTAATTACTTGTAAATCGAACGAAATATTGAAAGTCCAGAGAATATTTCAAGATGGAATTTAAAAAAAAAAAAAAAAAAACATTTCTAATGACATTTAACCAAACGCGTTTAGAAACGCGCCGGTCCACGCACGCAATGTGAATATTATTGTGTACTTATATATATGTATATATATATACATATATATTACTGAATTGTCTAATACATACATAAATATATACATACAACTTTATCTTAGCGAAAATCGACTCTAGTAGAGTATATACTACTTATATATATATATATATATATATATATATGTATATATATATATATACCTATACATATAATTATATATATATATTATATATACATATAAATATAACTATATATATATAATATATATATACATATATTTTCTTACCGGAACATTAGTTGACCTAGTCTTATCGAGTTTCTCGAGGGTGCCACACACGTACACACTTATGGATCAGATTAGATTGAGAAGGACAAGAGAGAATGAAGTGTATAAGATTTAAGTGATATTGTTAGGAGAGAGTTAAAGGTTAAAATCACATTGTGAAGGAGAAAACGAATTTTAACGCGAAATACAAACAAGAGAGTCAGAGAAAGAGAGAGAGAGAGAGAGAGAGAGAGAGAGAGAGAGAGAATGTGTGTGTGTGTGAAAAAGAGAGAAGTAGAGAGAAAGAGAGATATACTTACATACATATATAAATACATAAATAAATACATATGTAGATACTTACGAGAGAGAGAGAGAGAGAGAGAGAGAGAGAGAGAGAGAGAGAGAGAGAGAGAGAGAATTGTATCGAGCGAAGAAAAAGCAATACGTGTAGCTGGCCTTCGTTTAATTGATTTATCTTCTCGATTAATTATTAAAAATTCTTCGTCTGTATAATTGTCGTTTGTATTACTCCCGATGGGTTCGAAAGTGTTTCATTATATACTCTCATATACTTATATACATCCGAACAGATATCTAAGTATATATATAATATCTTAGTATATATGTATGTATGTATGTATGTATGTATGTATGTATGTATGTATGTATGTATGTATGTATGTAAATATAGATTTTAATAATATAACGGATGATGAACGCAATCATCGCCGACAATAACCCGTTATAGCCCTTTAGCATATATTTGTATGTATATCGAATGATACGTATTACTAGATACTAGTAGTCTTTCGTTTTTTATCTTTTTTTCTTCTTCTTCTTTTCTTTTTTTTTTTTTTCTCTTCTTTTTTTCTTATTTCTTTTTCATAAAACAGTAAAAGAAAGAAAAGGAATGAAGAAAAAGAAAAAAAAAAAAAAAAAGGGAAACACAAAATTTCATTATCGTCATATTCGTCGTTTGTCCGGCTGAGAGAGCTTTCGTTATTTTATTGGAAAAAAAGAAAAAAAGAAAAAAAAAAAAAAGAAAAAGAAAAGAAAGGAAAAGAAACAAAAAAAGGAAAGAGAAAGAGAAAAAGGATAAAGAAGCTCTTGATCGTTCTCGGGCAAATATCTAATTTTAAGTTAAAAGAAACTTTAAAAGTTCATTGTATAATCAATGACTCATGAGTTCGATTAATCAAGGCCATTTTCAAGTGGCCGATAGATACTCGCTCTTTCTCTCTCTCTCTCTCTCTCTCTCTCTCTCTCTTGGATATAACATTTACAGTTTTAAACGTAAGTGATCCTTGATATTTAATACAATGATGATCTGATGATCTTTTCGATACGACCGACATTAACGATTTCTCTTAGGATAAAAGTGTTTTTTTTTCCTTTTTTTTCTTTTTCTTTTTCTTTTTTCTTTCCTTTTTTTTTTTTTTTTTTTTTTTTCTTTGCATCCTCGCTAACACAAAACAATCTACAGGGTTGAAGTTCCATCTAATTAGAGAAAAGAAAAGGAGAAGAGAAAATAGAAGTACGAAACATATATTTATATACATATATACATATGTACGTACATACATACATACATACATACATGCATACATACATATATATATATATATATATATATATATATATATATACATAAATACATACGTATGTACGTACTTCTACGGATATATCTATATACAGTATCGTATTTGAAATCAGTACGATCTGAATTTTTCTAAACACACATTGAATGAAGAAATACGGTGAATTTGTTGTTTGAGTTAATCTGAACGTACGATCTTGGAAAAGATCACAGAATTTTCTTGCGACAAACAGGAATCATGTTTCTTGTTCCATGTTTACCGACCAATTTATTATTATTATTATTATTATTATTATTATTATTATTATTATTATTTTTATTATTATTATTATTATTACTATTGTTCTTGCTCTTGTTGTTGTTGTTATTATTATTATTATTATTGTTATTATTATTATTATTATTATTATTATTAGTATTATTGACGAAATGATTCGCCTTTTAAAGATAAAGAAATAAATAAAGTGCATCGAGATGCACATGCAGTTATGTAACCTGCATAGACCTCGTATCTAGTTCTATCTATCTCTCTCTCTCTCTCTCTCTTTATCCTAAACAAACAGTATGTTAATGATGTTATTACCATAATTTTAATTTTGTAATAACAATACAAACATACCAAAGAAAAGAAAACTAATATATATATATATATATATATACGATTTGTAGAGAGAGACAAAGAAAGAGAATATATATATATATATATATATATATATTTTCTTCCTTTATACAATAATAAATGTATAAATAAAAACAAAACAAAAAAACATATGAACGGCATGTTCGGAAAAATTTCTTGTACGAAAGTAGTCATTTTCATCGTAACACTTTATAGAAATAATAAATAAATAAGACGAACGGAGTAGACGAACTAATCTCTCTATAGGTGTTCGGGGTTGGGGTGGGAGGGGTTGGACAGAGAGATGGGTGGGGAAAGTTTCTCTCTTTACGGGTGCTGCGCGCGGGATTTTACGATAGAGCAATTATTTTCGTAAAGTTTTTATACGATTGAAAAACAAGACAGGATTATAGTTGTCACTATAATGAGCCGGCGAAATATGTATACCTTAGGAAAAAAAAAAAAAAAAGGAAAAAAAAAGAAAAAAAGAAAAAGAAGAAAAAAGTAAGAAAGGAAAGATTATCGCGAGATAACGTATCCTATTTATTCATATCCAATTGTAATTAGCCTAAGGATACGTAAATAAATTAACATATATATCTCATGATGAGAATTTATAAAATTGAAAAGTAATAATAATAAATGATTGTAAAACGAGAGAACGTGAATATAAATACATACATATGTATGTGATTTTTTTTAAGATTGATATATTCCGAATGAAAATTCATTAAGATTCGCCGTAAATTTTTAATGTATTGTATTGTATATCGATTGTGTGCTGACAGTATCTAGATTAAAAAAGAAAAAAAAAAAAAAAAAAGAAAACAAAAAGAAAAGAAAAAAAGAAAAAATACAGGATAAAGTTTCGATCGATGTCGAATGTATGCGAGATACTTTGGGAATTGTTTACGATTCTATATCGTAATGTTTGTTTTACGTGAAATGCAAGGGGATGTTTTTACGAGAATGAATATAATATATGTAATGTAATATGTATATATATATATTCATATACACATACATATACACATATGTGTATATATATAAATACATATATATGTGTATATATTTACTTATATGTTTGTAATAGATGCATTAAGATTTAAGCGTACGGTTTAGTTGTCTGCATGTAAATAGATAATTATTTATTATATTATCTAACGTTACTATTATATACCGTTGTTATACGATACTTGCCGTAAAAAATAGTACGAAAAAATTCATCTTTCTTCTTCTTCTCTCTCTCTCTCTCTCTCTCTCTCTTTCTGTCTCTTTATCTTTCTCTATTTTTTCTTTTTCTATCATCGCAAATTTTTGCGATATGTCCTTTTATTTCTTCCTTCCCTTCTTTCTTTCTTTTTGTTTTTCACATATGCTTTAGAATCCAGTTCATTAATTTTAATTCCTTTGTATAGATTCAATCCTCTGTGCTCCTTTCTGAAAAAATGATCTCGATTAATTAATTGTTTGTATAATAACGATAAATACGGTGAGCGATGTTTTCAAAAAAAAAAAAAAAAAAAAGAAAAAAGAAAAAAAATAATAATAATAATAATCGAGAAAAGAAAAAAAAAAAAAAAAGAAATTCTCGTTTTCCTTTCTTAGCCATGCGAAAAATCATTAAATAAGTTCCGTGTCATTAAGCGAATAATTATAAATCGATATACACAAGAATACGTAATAATGTTTAATAAAAATGAATACAATGGACAACGTATATATATATATACATATACGTATATATTATAATGAATATAATGACGTATCGTATCACGATCGAAATTGTAAGGTTTAATATTATTACTACATCTTTTTAATGATATATTATCTATAAACAATATTTATTTATACATTTTCTTATCTGATAAACTTTAAATGATGTTCTACTTTTCGAAAGCTCGATGAATCTGAGAAATTATTCCGACTAATGTCGTTCTTCATTGTATTTTGTAAAAGAAAGGAAAAGTGAAAAATCGGGGACGGGCGGGGAGGGGGTTGGTGGGATGGATTAAAGAAAGAGAAAAATAAATAGAAAAGAAAAGAAGAAGAGAAGAGAGAAAAAATGGCGCGAATAGTGATTTGTTACAAAAAAAGTTTTAGAATTAATTTGAGACATTTGGTATTAGCCAAGAAGGAAAGGAAAAAGAGAACGAAAAAGAAACAAAAAGAAAAAAGAAAAGAAAAGGAAGAAGAAATAAAGAGAACGAAAAAGGAAAAAAAAGAGAGAGGAAAAAAAAAGAAATAAAAAAATAGAGGAAGAAGAAGAGGAAGAAAAAACGTATGAGTTTCGTTTCGTTGAAAGTATCTGCAAAGAAACAGTATACGTAGTTATTGAAACAATAACAACAATCGTATTTATTAAATATTACTAATGTATAAATTCCCTCCCCACCCCCCACATCCCCGTGTATGCCTTACCTTCTCCTTCAGCTCCACCCCTCTTCCTCCTTCCCACCCACGCATATCGTAATATGGAATTTAAATGTCAGTGAGTTTCTCAAAGGTGCAAAAAAAACCCCCCCCAACGATATAAGCGTAGAAAGTTAAAGGAAACCAAAGAAAAAAAAAAAAAAAAAAAAAAAAAAAAAAAAAAAAAAAAAAAAAAAAAAAAAAGAAATCACAAGAAAAAGAACAAAACAAAAACAAATAGACAAACAAACATCCAAGCGAATAAATAAAACGAAAGAGTAAAGGGAAAGTAAAAAAGAAAAAAAAAAGAAAAAAAGGAGCAAATGAGAAGAAAAAGTAAAAGAAAGAGAAAACGAAAAAGGTGTAAACCACACAACGTGTAAACGAGAAAAAGAGAAAGGGGAAAAAAAAGCCGTAAAAAGCTCAACGTATCCTTAAAGCTCACCATAATAGAAACTTCGACAGAAGAATGTTACGATGTAATAGAAAAAAAAAGAAAAAAAAAAAAAAAAAAAAAAAGAAAAAAAAAAAAGAAAAAAAAGGCTTCGAAAAAGCTTCAATAACACTCACGGAGCACGCTTGATTTTTAGTAAAAAAAAAAACAAAAAAAAAAAACAAAACAAAACAAAACAAAACAAAACAGAAAAAACCAAAAAAAAAAAAAAAAAAAAAAAAACGACGAAACAAAAACAGTTCCAATGACCCATAGTATTTATCATTGTATATTCGAACAACAATTATTACCTTCGACCCTTCGACCCCCTCCACTCCCATCTCTACTCCCACCCTTCAATTCATTTCCAACCCTTTACCCTCTACTACGACCACCATACTACCTGTTATCGACGAATGTACGAATCTACGAGAATATGTAACGAGCATGTATAATACGAGACTGTAAAAAATAAGTATAGTTGATAAGTTATTGATTTATAGTTATCGAAATCGACGATCGTCTTTGTTATTTTGTTAATTTTTCATTCATATATGAAAATTGATTATACTGATTAATAATTATCGTATCGTATTGTATCATATCGAAAAGTTTTGTTTTTTCGTTTTACACGAAAGTAAAGTTATTTTATCGAAAAAGAAAAATGTGGAACGTAGTTACATACATAAGTACACACGTGTGTGTGTGTGTGCGTGTGTGTGTGCGTGTGTATGTGTATGAGTGTAATTTTCGAAGAAGAAGAAGAAGAAGAATAAGAAGAAGAAGAAGAAGAAGAAGAAGAAGAACGTACGTGAGAAATTAAAGAAAACTTTTCGAACGTATCATCCAATCTCACATCCTTCGTCTCTATCAAGCTCTCTTCAAAATACATACATACATACATACATACATACATACATACATCATACATACGTACGTACGTACGTATATATATATGTATATATGTACATACATAGATACGTTCATTCTAAGTTAGAAATTCTTAACAATAGCTAAGAATGACACAGTGGTATACGGATGCATCCATTGTCACGTTCTCTCAGCCATGAATAGTGATCATCAGGCGACACACATACATACATACATACATACGTACATACATACACATAACATATAGCATTTCATTTCTCATCAGATTTCTAACTTTTCAAAAATTTTAGCTCTGGCAACGTGTTCCTTCTTTCCGCGATTTATCCGCGAATGATATTTGTATCATTATTTGCATCAGAGATGGATCCTACGTTGTCATTTGTTCGCTCGATGATTCGATTATAAAGAAATTTTCATTTCTTTTTTTTTTTTTCTCTTTTTTCTTTTTCCTCACTTTTTTTTTTTTTTTATCCATTTTCTTTCTTTTTTGTTTGTTTGCTTGTTTCTTTCTCTATCCTCATTTTTGTTCTTCTTTTTTTTTTTTTTTTTTTTTTTTTATTCTCATACGATTATGTAAATAATATAAATAAATATGTAAGATAAGTAAAAAGTATTTGCGCATCTTCTAAAACCAGATAACTTTAGAGTGGACCAAAATGTATTGTGAGATTGTGACTCGCTCAAAAACCATAAGACCGTTTGATTCATCTTAGAAATGAGTTATCGCGGTTCTAAGGGGCGTGCGAATAGTTTTTATTCTAAAACTGTAAACGTTATTATATATATATATATGGTCTTTCTATATTTACATAAGATATTTTTTAAGTGATCCTTTTCACACATATAAATATATATATATATATATATATATATATATATATGGTATATGTTATATATTATATAATTATATATTCTTACATTATAAACAAATATATATATATATATTATATATAAATATGTAAATATGCATTTAAATATTAAGAAATGTGTGTGTGTGTGTGTGTGTGTGTGTGTGTGTGCGTATGCGTGTCCGTAAATCTAAGCCAAGCTCGAAGAAAGAAAAAAGAAAAAGAAAAAGAAAAAAAAAAAAAAAAAAGAAGATAAAAGTAGCGAATTCGAATGATGTGAATGACATTAAGACGAATGAGTGAACGATATGAAGAGAATTAATTAGTTATTATTCTACGATTGTGTAATTAAGTAATGCCTTTTGCAAAGAGTGCGTTATAATATCGAGAACACGCTTTAAAACACTGTACAATACGCTGTATTAGTTTTCGCTTGTGTCGGATCTTTACAAATTTTGCGCTTTT
>NC_062199.1:3406989-3424489 GCF_912470025.1 Vespa velutina | reverse complement strand
AAAAAACAAGAAAAATAATAAATAAATAAAAATAACAATGAAAATTCACGAATCATACTTAGCGCAAATTATGCCTTTCTAATTTTGTCATTATAAAAGAAAAGAAACAAAAAACAGGGAAAATAATAAATAAATAAAAATAACAATGAAAATTCACGAATCACACTTAGCGCAAATTATGCCTTTCTAATTCTGTCATTATAAAAGAAAAGAAAAAACAAAAGAAAAAAAAAAGAAAAAAACAAGAAAAATAATAAATAAATAAAAATAACAATGAAAATTTACGAATCACACTTAGCGCAAATTGTTTTAATTGTGCACGAAGTTCGTCCGTGGATATTCTATATCATCCAACGGGTATAACTAAGTTGAAAAATAAAAAGTAAGTAAAAGAAAAGATTCCATATATATTATATGACTTTATAAATCATTTGTACGTATTGCTCTTTATTACAGCGAAATGAATAAGATTTATCGATCTTCTGTCGTATCATTCACACCTGACGCTTTGTACGGAAGTCTTCAGACTTTTCTTTCTTTTTTTCTCTCTCTCTCTCTCTCTTTTTTTTTCTTTTTCTTTCTTTCAAAGAGAAAAACGAAGACGATCTTAGAAATATGAAAAATGTTGCACGCACGATTGTTGAACGAGTGTAGGGGGGATTTCTTTGGATTACGATATCAAAAGAAATTTGAATTTATTATTCCTCTATTCGTTTTATAATATATTCTTTAAACGTTTGACGTGCATCAATGGCCGTAATAGAACGCGAAAGTGATCATAGTAGTATCAAAGAGATGTCAAATTTGACACGTCTACTAATCTATCATTAGTTTATCGTTATTATACCCTATATGTAATTTCTTTGGTATATAGAAACGAGACGTTATGAACGAACGATTGATTATGGCAAGTAAATCGTCAAAGTATTTTTCAATAAAGATAGCACGGTTTCTTATGAAAACCGTCGGTTTCTGGTATCCCGAAAGCTCTAAAGAAAAATGGATATTCGACGGTATATTATTTTACACGTTGATGGCAGTAACAACTTCTTTGGTTATCGTGTCTCTCGACGTTTATTATAGTTGGGGTGATTTTTACGTGAGTATAAAGAAGAAGAAGAAGAAGAAGAAGAAGAAGGAAAAAAAAAAAAAAGAAAAAAACATGTATCATTAATCCAAAAAGAAAAGTTCATTTTTGAATGATCGAACGAACAAAATTTCTATACGATCCTCGTAATATGTTCTTACAGGCGATCACTTATACTGCCTGCAGTATAATGCCAGTGATAATAGTATTACTTAAAATATCGATATTTATGTTACACCGTACGAAAATGATGAACTTGATAAAATATACCCAAGAAAACTTTTGGTATCGGGAATACGATGATTTTGGTGAAAAGATATTAAATGAGATCGATAATAAGGGAATACTTTTGATGTGTTCCTTCACGTTTTTTGTTCAAGGAACCGCTGTTACTTATACCCTTACACCGATAATAGGTAAATTTTAAATAATTCTATGATATCTTTTCGTTTTTTTTTTCTTTTTTTAATAACCCTAGTTTGTTGTAACCTTGTGTTCATGGGGTGATATGGAATACCGAACAGATCAACTTTGAGCTCGATTAAAACAATTTGCGTTAAGCATGATTCATGGAATTTTTCTTTTCTCTTTTTTCTTTTCCTTTTTTTTTTATAATGACAGAATTGGAAATGCACCTTGATTGATTATTTCATTCAAGGCTTCAAAGCATATATATATATATATATATAAAATATTTTTTTTGGAGTTAAAATTATTGATTCCATATAAAAATGATGGAAGTGTCTGTAGGTTATGACGCAACCCCAAGCGCACAATTTCCAAATTATTTTAAGATTTGAACAATAAGGATTAATCGACGATTGTCGATCGATATTGATCGATAAGCGAGATAATTCATTTATTTCATATAGAAAACTTGGGTAAAAATGATAGCGATAGGATTCTACCGTTCAAGATATGGATCGATCTACCTTTTTCAATGAGCCCTTATTTCGAGATATTCTTTACGATTGAGGTAATATCTTCGAGACAATTATATTTTCTTTCAATTTTTTTTCTCTCTCTCTCTCTCTCTCTCCCTTTTTTTTCTTTTATTTTCTTCTTCTTCTTCTTCTTCTTCTTCTTTCCTTTTTCCATTTTTTTCTACTCTTTCCACTCATCTTTAATCGCATTAAGCCTCGACTGTTGTTTCAGAAGAATTTCAATCGTTGTCACTTTATAAATTTCCCCCAATAACAATTAATATCCATCGATATTTCAAATTGATTTTTTTCCAGAAACATTTCATTTCGCAGACTCTCGCCCTGATACACACCGCCGTTTGTTTCGCCTGTTTCGATAATTTTTTATGCCTCTTAAGCATGCACGCCGCCGGTCAATTCAAAATACTACAGCACAAGCTCGAGACGATTTTTGATTGGGACGTTAACGTATCATTGAAAACTGTCATAACATTGAATAACGAAAGATTAAATGATTGCATTAAGAGGCACAATGAATTGATTAATTATATTGACAAATTGGAAAATATATTTACTCACACGATGTTGTGCCAATTGTTAATATCAAGCGTGATGCTTTGCGTAGCTGGATTTCAAATGTTCTTGGTAAATGAAATTAAACAAAAAAAAAAAAAAAAAAAAAAAAAAAAGAAAAAGAAAAATGATTATTAATTTTCTATTGGATAAGAAAAAAAAAAAAAATTACAATTGCACGAATTGAAAAATAATAATAATCACATTAATGAATAATGATAATAATAATAATAATAATAATAATAATAATAATAATAATAATAATACATATTTAATTATATTTCCATGAACAATAGTCACAAGGAACGTTGATAAGGAGGATGATATTTGTCGCTCATACCAACGGATGCTTTTTCCAACTCTTTGCAATAACTTTGACGGCAAATGAGGTATTGATTGCCAGTCAAGCTGTGAGCGAGGGCGCCTACGCCGCAAATTGGCCCTTCCTCCCTTCAGAAATTTTTACCAGCATAAGTGGAAGTCTTATAATGATTATGATCCGAGCACAAAAGCCTTGTTGCATAACTGCAGGCGGATTTTTTCCTGTCTCTCTCGAAACATGTATGGCGGTAACAATAAAATTAATATTATAACAATAATAATAATAATAATAATAATAATAATAATAATAATAATAATAATAATAATAATAATAATAATAATAAGAAGAAGAAGAAGAAGAAGAATATTAATAACAAACTCATGGGAATTTATAAGAGATTGAAAACTTACGTACTTTTTCTTTCTTTTCTTTTTCTTTTTTTAATTTGTTTTGTATTTTCTTTTTTTTTGTATTTTTTTCTTTTTCTTTCCTTTTCTTCTTTTTCTTATTTACGTTATTTTATTTTTTTTTTTCCTTGATTTTCTTTGTAGGTCTTGAAGACAGCAGCTTCTTACTTCACGTTGTTGAGAACATTCGATGACGAAAACGATTGAATTTTTCTATCGAAGAAAATGTGAAAATGGAAAAAAGAAAAGAGAGAAAATATTCATCAAAATTAATATATATAGAAATATATAATAGATTAATATTACGACTTATTTTAAGATTTTTTTTTCCTCCCTCCCCCCCCCCCCTTAAGTTTTTACATTTTCATTCAACTTTGATATATGTCGGATCAATCATAATTTTCTTACCTTTCATTATATTCTCTTGTATGAATGATGATTTCAGGTTTCCTCTGTTCTATCTATTCCCTTGTATTTCATTCTATGTTAGCCATTCCACGTTACGATCTTTCTCCTCCTCCTCCTCCTCCTCCTCCTTCTCCTCCTCCATCACCTCCTCCTCTCATATTCTTACGACTAGAGACAGCTGTTATCGTTATTCTTTTGATCTGACAATCCCACGATCATTTGCAAGTAATTTTTCTTCATAGTCTATAATACAATATCGACTATCTTCTTATTTCACAATTTCTAATCTCGTTGAAAAGTTTCTAATGATTTATGTATAATACCATTCGTTTAACTATACTCTTGCGTTGTATGATTTTCTTTTTTCTTTTCTTTTCTTTTTTTTTTTTTTTTTCCCCCTTTCGATGCAACAATCCACTTATCAATCATGCTTGTAACGAAAGAAACGTATTATTACGTTTAATGAATTCTTTTCCTGGATGTTATTTTATAAAAAAAAAAAAAAAAAAAAAAAAAAAAAAGAGAGAAAAAAGAAGAAAAAAAAAAGAGTAAACGATTTAGAAATTATTTATAAAAATTCTAAAGTAAGAGGAACGTCGTTAGAAACTTAGAAAAGATTTTCTATTTAAAAGTAAACGTATGTGTGTGTATATATATAGTCTTTCATGTTCTTTGAACGTTCAAAGGTAACGATAAAGAACGTTCATCGTTTTTCACGGTCTATTATTACTCGTTTGTAAATTAATAATCGTTTCTTTAGAATTAGGAAAGACTTGGAACGATATTTGCATTTTCAGTATCGCGTAAGACAATAGAACGATGAATAAAATGAAATTTTTGTCGGTCAATATAGCAAGGTTTTTAATGAAAATCATTGGATTTTGGTCGGCTGATACGATTAACGAGGAACGTTTACTCGATATACTTCTCAGTTACACCATCTTTGCAATTGGGATAGCCTTGTGGATCGAGGCATATGATTTTTACGTTAGCCTCAATGAATTCTACGTGAGTCTCACTTTTTTTACGTTTCTTTCTAATTTGTTTGTTGTTTCTTTTTTTCTTTTTTTTCGTTTCCTTTCCCTCTTCTCGCCCCCCCCCCACCACCACCACCACCACTTTCTTCATTCACATTATATCTGAATCATGTAAATTTTTATTTTGACAGGCACTCACGTATACCGCTTGCAGTGCAATGCCAGTGGTAGTGATTCTATTGAAATTAATCGTATTTTTGCCTAATCGTAAAGACATTATTAAATTAATTAGATACACCGAGGAAAGTTTTTGGTTCAAGGAATACGACGAATACGATGAAAAGATATTGAATGACGTTAATAAAAAGGGATCGATTTTGATTTGTTGTTTTACGTGTTGCGTACAAAGCACCGTATTTTCTTACATGTTAATCCCTCTAATAGGTATACTATTACTACTACTATTACTATTACTATTAATTGTCAAATAGTTTTAAGTGTGTTAAACTCTTAATGACATTTACTTTCGTTGGTACAAACGAAGAAATGCCAAGGGTGTTTTGAACAAAATGTGTAATAAAAAAAAAAAAAAAAAAAAAAAAAGAAAAGAAAAGAAAAGAAAAAAAGAACAAAAGAAAAAAGAACAAAAAAAGAAAACAAAAAAAGAACACATCACGAAGTTATTTTTATATATATATATATCGATCTGCTTTTTTTTCTTTTTCTTTTTCTATTTTTTCTTTTTTTTGTTTCAACTTTCTTAAATTCAAGCAATCGTGAAATGATATTGATTGTGGTCTACGCGTCGATTAAAAAGTTTCTCTCGCTCTTCGTCGTTCCGCTCAAAAAAAAAAAAAAAAAAAAGAAAAAGAAAAAAAAAATAAAAGAACATGAAAAAGGAAAAATAAATGTTCTCTTTACAGAAAATATAGGAAAAAATGAGAGCGACAGAATCTTACCCTTCGACATCTGGTTAGGGGGAGCAGACATACATTTGTCGCCATATTTCGAATGGGCATTTGCAATGGAGGTGACAATATTAATTTTGCAAATATATAACCCTAGTTGCGGACATACGTCAAAATAATTTTAATATTATTTACTTGGGGATGTGTCACAATTTACAGGCACTTTGAGCGACCGTCAATTATAAAGAATGAACAATTTTGATTCCGAGAAAAAAAAAGAAAGAAAAAAAAAAAATACCGTATATCCTTTGAAGCCTCGAACGAAATAAATAAATCAATAGATTTGAAAGCATACATTTTCAATTTTGTGATTATATAAAAAAGAAAAAGCAAGGAAAAAAAAAAAAATATTCCATAAATCATACTTAGCGCAAATTATCTCAAATTAAGCTCAAAGTTGATCTGTTTAATGTTCTATATCCATTCCTAATAGTCTCAACTAGGGTTAATCAATTAGAATACAATAGGATATAATTATTTTTCTAGACGTATCATTTCGCAGATTATCGCATTGATACATTCAGGACTTTGTTTCTGTTGTTTCGATAATTTTCTATGCCTGTTGAATCTAACGTTGGCTGGACAATTCAGGATATTGCAACATCGTTTGGAAACGTTGTTCGACAATAGCATATTGTATTCCAGGAAAAACGAATATATTTCCTTGGACGATGACGCAATAAAAACTTTTCGAGAATTTAAAAGATGCGTTGAACATCATCGTATGCTTATTGATTATGTCGACGAATTGGAAAGGATATTTGCGATGGCCACGTTGTTCCAATTGTTGATGTCCAGTATCATGCTTTGCGTCGCAGGATTTCAACTTTTTATGGTACACACATTCTCGAAAGTTTGTCGAAAAAAAAAAAAAAAAAAAAAAAAAAAAAAAAAAGAAAAAAAAGAAGAAGGAGAAGAAAAAAAAAATAGAAAGAAAATGAAATCCAATTTGACAATGATCGATCTCGATTTCGTTAACGATTAATTTTCTTCCAATTTAAAGTCCCGTGGCATTGCAACACGTCAGTTTCTATTCTTCGCACACGTTTACGGTTGTTTCTTTCAATTATTTGTCACAACGTCCGCTGGGAATGAGGTAATCATCGAAAGTCGTGCGGTCGGTGATGCAGCTTACAATGCTAATTGGCAGACATTATCCCATGAGCCCTATAAGAAGATTAAAATGGGACTTATGATGATGATGTTACGAGCCAATCGACCCTGTTACATTACAGCCGGTGGCTTCTTTCCCGTATCTCTTGAAACGTTTATGGGGGTAATTAATAATCCATTCCTGACGACAATATCGCTCAATTGTATTCAACTATTTTTCAAATAACAAGATTATTAATTTAAGGTATTAAGTACTGCAACATCGTACTTCACATTATTACGTAACTTTGAAGAAGACGAAGGATTGATAAATGATATTTAATTAACGACTTCCAACAATCTGTATCGAATTAATAAAATATCTTAATATTTATCATTATTTCAATAAGTCTTTCGTATTAATCTTTGATCATAGAATTACTTACGTAAGATAGAACACATGATGATGATGATGATGATGATGATGATGATGATGATGATGATGATGATGACCGTCATTATTACAATTTACAATTTTGTCAGATATTTTGAATGGTTATCGTACACATATTCTCGATCTTATTTTTGGAATTGAAAATATTTTCATTTCAATTCAAAAATATATACAAGCTCATTAATGTACACTGATTATTTCACATTGATTTAACACTCGGATCAAAATCGTTTCTATCATTCTTCGTCATTCTGATCAAAACTGTGACACTGTGATTACTTTTTTTTTTTTCTTTTTTTTAGATCAGATCACAATTTTCTGCATATGACGCGAGACGCTTGATCGCACGATCACGACTCTCGAAAAGTGAACGATTGATCATAGAGTCCATGGCGAACAACGAGATAACAGTCTATCTCTATGCTTTCTAAATTGTCAGGCGTCCGTATTTTTCGTATCAAAGAAAATTGGAGGATTTGGGAAAGGAAAGGAAAGAAGAAAAAAAAAGAAAAACAAAAAAAGAGAAAGAAAAAGAAAAAAAAAAAAAAAAGGAAAAATAAGAGAAAAAGAAAAAAAGAGTCCAAAGTTCGAAAAACGTTCGATGTCTTCGATCTTTATGAATTCAAAAAAGAAGAATATTATATGAGATCAGTCGTACGATAGTTGTTCGTAGGAAAAGCCTATGTTATTAGAATGACAGGTTGACAGGTATCATTGGATCTTGATGAAAGTTGACAACAGATCAAAGACAAGTCCAGCTAGGTGAACTGTTATTACGATAATCGCTTGTCAAGAATCAACGTCAAAAGTTTTCTCTATCGTTTTGTATTCAGAGATAGATAAGTCGTAACTGACTTGAATTGAATCAAATCAAGTCAATTTGTATCACAATGCTAAATCACAAGAGAAAAGATATTTCGATAATCTTAACTACTTTTTTCATGAAATTTACTGGCTTTTGGTTAGCCGTCAATCCGAAGGAACAATTTCGACGACGTATTGCTTTTTATTATAACGTCGGTGCCGTATCATTCGCCGTTTACGTCGAGATAACTGATTTTATTTATTCCCGTAACAATTTCACCGTAAGTATAAATTATTTTAATCATTTTTAATATCCATTGTATCGTCATCGATTCCATATTAATATTATTAATAAATTTTTTTTTTTTTTTTTTTTTTTTTTTTTTTTTTTTTTTTTTTTTTTTTTTTAGGAAGCGATATATATATTGTGTAACACCATGACGCTCGTAATGGTTCTAACTAAAATGTTAATATTAACCTTACATCGTACGAAATTTATGTATCTGATACAATACATGCAAAATCAATTTTGGAATTCCGATTATCAACACGACGAGAATATTATCATAGAAACTTGTAGAAAGCAATGCACATATTTCGTTTGTTCGTTTATTTTTTTTGCTTTGGGTACAGTTTTTGGTTATATGATAACACCGATCATTGGTAAGGGATAATATAATAAAAAGAAATTATTTCGAAGGAGATGATTAATTAATTTTAATAGTTTTTAAGAAAACATTGGTAAAAATGAAACCGACAGGATATTACCATTTACAATGTGGATTGATTTTCCTTTTTCAATGTCGCCATATTTCGAGATAATGTTCGTAATACAGGTATTTAATTAATCATAAGATATTCAATTATAATCATTATAATATACTTTAATATTATTTTAGAAATTTTGTTTTTTTTGTCTTGCATTATATTCTAGATTTTATCACTTTATGGGGTTGGCATTTGTTATTTTTGTTTCGATTGTTTATTATGCATCATGAACATACATACGGCAGGACAATTTCGTATTTTGCAAAATCGTCTTATTAAAATTTATCAAGAAAACGATATCCGTAATTATAATCATATTAATCATTTAGAAGATGTTTACAATAGATTTAAGGAACTTGTGATACAGCATCAAATGCTCATCAAATATTCCAAGGATTTAAATCACGTATTTACTTTTATTACGCTCGGCCAGGTATTAATATTCAGTATATTGATATGCCTAGTGGGCTATGAAATATTTATAGTGAGTAAAAGTATTATTTAAATATTAAAAGTTATCGTTAAAATTATTATTTCTTTTTTCAATACATCAAAATATCATTGCAATATGTTTTTCAATATGTTTTTATATTAAAAAAAATTTTTATAAATTATTAAAGGCAGAGGCAGCTCCTATCCGACGTGCCGTTTTTATATTTTATATAATAGGTACAATGACCCAACTAATGATGTTTACATACAGCTGTAATATATTAACAGAAGAGAGCATGAATATAGCTGTGGCAGCATACTCATCATCATGGACATCTATGCCTATAAATAAAATTGGTAAATTGTTAAGGAAAGGTTTATTCATAATTATTATAAGAGCACAAAAACCTTGTGTCCTATCAGCCGGTGGATTTTTCTCCGTATCTTTGGAAACTTATACAGCAGTAAAATTTATTTTATCTTATGTTAAAAAATTAATTAGAATTATTTTTAATTAAATATTGTTACATTTACAGGTAATAAGTACCGCAATGTCCTATTTCACATTACTCAGACAACGAAGTTTGGAAGTAATTGGTGTCTGATATATATACTCATAAAGAATTAAACTTATAATAAATTGTAATATTAATAAAATAATATAGTATAATATAATAGTATAAAGTAATAGAATTATTTGATAAATTATTAATGCATTTTTAATTTTTCTTATCGTTGTATTACAAATGAGAAATAAAATTTTAAGTTATCTTTCGAACTATTGAATTACCGATATGATAATGTCAATGAACTGTATTATCGACAATTAGTATCTTTTAAAGATTTTATTAGTAGATAAGATAGAAATCATTTATATCATCATATAATACTTACTGATCATTCGGGATAAGTGATTTAATTTAAATAGGATGTATCAATGTTTTGTAATTTATTTGTACATAATTTTTTTTCTACGAATAACAAAGTATTGAAAGTAAAAAAAAAAAAGAAAAAAGAGAAAAAAAAAAAAAAGAAAATAAAAAAGAAACAATCACAAATTTAAAAGAAATTTCATTAATAATAAATAATATGTATATTTGTTCTTTTTTTCATATGATGAAAAATTTACTTCTTCTTTTTTAGAATATCTATCAAACCTTTAAAAGCTTTTAGACTCTCAGTACGAATTTCATCATATTTAACAATTTCAGTCTTCATACGCTTGTACCATTTAGTAATATGCGGAAATTTACTAAGATCGTAATCCATTAACTGCAAAAAAAAAAAAAAAAAGAAAAACATGATAACGAGATAACAAAGAACGTCAACAAGTTATATAATAAATAAATTATGTTAGATGAAACGAATAGGAGCGCTTATTTTTTTGTTTTTTTACTCCTCTTTTTACCTCAAAATTAGAAATGGTGACGGCAATAGAATGATCAGCTATCGTCATATTTTTGCCAGCAACGTAGGTCTCATTTTCTAAAAATTTATCAAGGAATTCAAGAACCTTTTCCAATTTCTCATATTTTGTTTGATCCTTAGGTGCTCCAGCGAAGATCGTTGGATACTATACAATCAAAGATATCATTTACAAATATGTCATATATATTATTATTACTATTATTTAATAATGTTATTATATTAATATTATATATATATATATATATATATTATATAAATAATAAATAACAAATAGAAAGTAGAAAGAAAATAATTAATATATGTGTGTGTGTGTGTGTGTGTGTATATTAGGGGAACCGGAAAGTAATGTCGTTTCTGCGCATGTCGATATTTGATTGTAATTAGAAATAAAAACTTGTTAAAAATTTATTAGTTTGAATTTAATTTAAGAAAGCGACATTACTATTTGGTCCCCCTAATATGTATATATATGTATATGTCATAGAATAATTATTAACTTACATAATAATCAGCAAAAGATTGATACAAATTGTTCGCATCGAAAAACAATCTTTGATTAACAATAGCACGTTTCTTTGGATCCTTTGGATACAATGAATCATTTTTACCATACTGATCAATTAAATATCCCATAATTGCACGACTGTGAGAAATGATTAATCATTAACATACATAACAATTAACAATACATACATAACAATTAATGCAAGATAATAAAAATACCTTTCGGATAAGTAAAAACCATTGTCATCGATGGTAGGTACAGTATGTTGAGGATTTATCTAGAATATTTCGAAATTGCATTTGTTAAATGTTGAAATGATCAATGAACAGAAAGAAACAGAAAGAAAAAAAAAAAAGAAAAGGAAAAAATATAGAAAAATATTATAAAGTTTTAAGATATTTAATCGATATTTAATCGATATTTAATCGATATTTAATCGATATTTAAATAATTACCTTTAGAAATTCTGGTTTGAGTTGTTCACCATTCATTAAATTAATTTCTTTCAAATTCAAGGTAACACCGACAGACGCTGCTGTTAAACGAACGGCACAGCATGGCGCACTTCCTAGTGTTTGATAAAGATCGATCGGCATATTTCTTTCTATAAATTTTCAAACAAACGTCGAATCATATCATTATTATCAGATATATATATATATATATATATATATATATATATATATATTTCATTAAATTATTATTTACGAGATTATTACATCGCCATAATGATTTTATCTGCGGTCAAATATGTAATAAATAAAAATTTTCTTATCACGAATCGAGAAAAATTCTTATCTCAATGATTATTTTAATCTTCTTTCGTACGTAAACTAAAAACAATACAGTTGAAAGTATTATAATATCGTTTCATTCAAATGACTTTTGTTCCATTGAAAATCGATTACGTAATATTGAATTAGAAATGAAAATGATACATACGAACGTAGTTAAACGTGCCACGTAGTTTTTTTTTTTTTTCTGTTATTAATAAAATCCCACGTATATCTAATAACATCCTCTTTAGAATTCATTAATAAAACACATAGTTCTACTTTCGAAATATTAACTCATTAAGGATAGTTAACACTTCTACATATCATATAACGTAACATATGTATCTGTTCAAGGACAAATATGTGGAACGTGTTCTCTCTCTCTCTCTCTCTATATGTTTCTCTTAGTTTTATCTCACAATTATAAAACGAAAAACTTCGATTTAACGTTCACTGGATCACCAAGATCAAAATCGAAATAATTTCACTAAATTTCTCGATTGAAACATAATTTTTAAGAGTTATATATTTTGCATAATAATTTATTGAACCAACCTTTATCGTTGAGTTTCTCGTTGATACGTTGAATAGCAATAGTCTTTATGATCATACGTCGGTTCTCCAAACTCTCTATATAAATATGACCTGTTACTACGGTGCTGCCTCTCTGTTGTTAACAAGTTTGAGATAGTAGGGATGGAAGGGGGAAGGGATAGAGAGAAGAGAGAAGAGGAAAGGAAAAGCAAAGAGCCAGAGATATATCGATCATGTTAGTTACTTTTCAAATCTGATGATTCACGATGATTCTCGTGGGCGTTGCCACGTGTGTGATTTGTTCTCTTTCGATAAGAATCATTGCATATTCCTATTTAGATTTTGTTGAGTCATTTATTTTTATTCTTTTTCTTTTCATGTTTTATTTATTTATTTATTTATTTTTTTTTTCTTTTTTTTTTTTTTTTTTGATATTTCTTATCACCAGTCATGTAAAAATATATTCTTTCTTATTTGATATGATAATAGTACATGTTCAATTTCGTTGGTATTTTTTTTTTTTTTCTTTTCTTCTTCTTTTCGAAAAGAAAAAAGGAAAAATCCAAAGGATCGAGGAACGTTCATCGATAGATCAATTAATCATGAGAAAGAAAAGATAAATATAATTTTTATTAGACAAGAATAATTAACGTACGTTGACGTTAATTTTTTTATTTTCTTTTTTTATTTTTATACCTTAGTTAAACGTCTCTATCCTATTCTTTTTAATTTGTTTCAATTTTATTTTTACGAATAATTTACCAATTTAATTATTCAATTATTTCTCATTGCTATGACTGAATCGATGAGTAATTTTCCTTTTCTTTTTCGTTTTTCTTTCTCTTCTATTTAATAGTTTTTCATCAATTGTGACTCGTAAGAATTGCGTATGTTATTATTTTATAAATAGTTACAAGGTTATTTGATTGCATTTAAATGACACTGCGATATTTATCTATTTAATCGAATACGTCTGAGTGACGTCTGATATTTAAACAATATGTCATTATTAACTACGTTAAGAAAATGATTAATTTATTTATTTAAATTCACGAATTTATTAAAGTATTTTAGTATTTCAACTGCACGCGCACGAGTTTTCGTGTGTGTCCGTGTCCGTGTGTGTGTGCTTGTACTTGCGTAGATTACAAAATACATAATTATCTTGCGTAGATTACAAAATACATAATTATCTTAACAAGGATCGCTCCAATAGGAAACTATCAAGTTGTTCGGAAAGTTGAAGCATTCATTATTCAGCACTTTTGCGTTAGCCTTCGATAGAAACCTCAAGGATTTTAACTCGATATAATATGTTTATTATAAATTGCGGTACAGTATGCGTCATTATTTCGAAAAATAATAATTGACGTTTTCTTTTACACGAAAAATCGTTCGTCATCGCGTGACATTTTCTTTTCGTTCTATCTTTTTTTTTTCTTTTTTTTTTTTTTTTTTTTTTCTTGTTTTTTCATCATCGAATCTCATATCATTCCTAATTCTCAGTTGAATTAATAAAATACTTTTTAATATTTATCATTGGTGTACGATGAATAAGAATCCTCTGGAATGTTAACAGGAAACAGGTTTTTCTCTACGGACAAAACCGGATCGTATGAATGTATTTTCTTGCTTTGGTAATCGTTCGGCTCTACGTGAAATTGACGGTTCTTATGTAACTTAGTGTTAACTTGCGGAAACAAATTGCAGTGCGATTTGAAAGATCTTTATGAAACAATAATAAACCGAAAAAATAAATTCATTCGACCTTAAAGAAACGAATTATCTCAATTAATTCAGATAATATATTGATACAAAATTTGGAAGAATTATTAATTCGATGAGAATCTTTGAAAAATGTTAAACATCGGACGAGATAGATCATTTAAAAATTCGAATAATTTATATTTATATTATTGTTTATTAAATAAATGTCTTACTGTATCATCCGTCGATAATGTAGATCGCAATAAAATTCTCTTATCGATCGTTGATTCAACGTCGTAGGTAAGATAGATATTTTTCTCGTTACCTATAGATTTTGTTAAATTTATTTATTTATTTATTTATTTATTTATTCTTTTTTTCTTCTTCTCGATAACTTCACTTATATTTTACAAATTTGTAAAAATAGTTCACTTTTTGTTTTTGTTTTTTTGTTTTTTTTTTGTTTTTTTGTTTTTTTTTTTTTTTTTTTAACAAATAAACGACACCGACAAGTTAATTCGAAAAATAATTTCTCGATCTTTTTCTCACGACAGTACGATATAAAACTGTGCGAAAAATCAAATAGAACAAAATGAAGAAAAAGAAAGAAAAGAACAAGAAAAAAGAGACAACAATAATTGACGTTATTTGCGTAAGATGAATTTGCACGAAGTTCGTAGAAATTACTTGATAGTTGAAAGTAATACCAATTGATCGTTGGAAAATCATACGTGATTATATGGTACCCTGGGGCATATTACCGGATAAGTGTCCATCAATCTCTTATAGGGCCTAGAAACAAGACTTAGGAGTTAGAATCGACTAGGAAACGCTTTCTAAGTCTTTGTCGTAGATGATATTATCCCAAGGATAGAACCATGATAAAGAAAGACAGGTATCTATCGGTTACGATAACGCGTATCTTTATGAAATTTATTGGCTTTTGGTACGTTGAAACTTGGCGGGAACAAATGTTCCTTCACTTAGCCCTTTGCTATGCTGTTCTAGCAATTTGCTTTGCAATTTGTGTAGAAGTCGTTGACCTCTATCATTGTATAGGTGACTTTTACGTAAGTGAAGGTACTTCTTCTATTTTCTCCCTTTTTTCAATCATATTCAATACGATCGACGTTATACAACCTTCGTTCGATAATGCGCCAAAGATTTTTTTATCAAATTAAACATCTATATTATATCTTCAGGCATTAACTTATAATTTGTGTGCGACGATGCTTTTGATCATGATACTCGTGAAATTTGGCAATTTTATATATTATCGTAGTATCGTTTTAAAGCTGATACGTTACGCCGAGGATAATTTTTGGAAGGTAGAATACGATAAGATTAGTGCAAAAATATTAGAGGAATATGATAAACGTGGTGTATTCATGACATATTCATTTACCTTGATCGTTCAATTGGCATCTTTTAATTACATCTTTGCACCTTTATTCGGTGAGTGATATCATGATTATTATTATGATTTATAATCTCTTATAGTGGATAGATTATAATAAAATGAAATAAAATTAATATAAAATAAAATAATACGATATAACTTGTATTTATGTCATTTTGATCGCTATTAAAAAAAAAAAAAAAAAAAAAAAAAAAAAAAAAAAAAATATAGAAAATGTCGGAAGAAACGAGACGGACCGTGTGTTGCCTTTTAAATTGTGGGTTAATTTACCAATTAAAATGACACCTTATTACGAGATAACATATACCATTCAGGTAAAATGATTTTTATTAAAACATTATAATAACAAATTATTTTCATATAACGCATTAATTTTTCAGTCATTGTCGACATTTCATTCCGGAATTTGTACATTTTGTTTCGACAATTTCATTTGCACGTTCAACATACACGTAGCAGCACAGATGAAGATATTAGCACACAGATTGGAAATGATCTCTGAAAGGTATATCAACTCGATGACAAATGGCACATCAATGTCCATAGAGGAGGCAGGTCAGCTCGCATTAATGGACTTACGAGATTGCGTATTGCAACATCGTGCATTAATTTCTTACGTTGATGAGATGGAACGTGTATTTACTGTTATATTGTTCGGTCAATTAATATTATCAAGTTTGATTATATGCTTCGGAGGCTTTCAATTTCTTGTAAGTTATAATTTCTTTAATGATGCGCATCATCAAAGAAATAATTATCCCAAGAGAATATTGTAACTTTTAGGCTGCTGAAGTGTTAGTAAGAAAATGCATATTCGCCATTTACTTCACCGGAAGCCTTTCCCAGCTCCTTATATACACTTGGACGTGCAACGATATAATAGTGCAAAGTTCAGAACTCTCAGAAGCAGTGTATAACTCTCGTTGGTATCTTGTGCCAAACGAGGGAAAAGGGAAAGCGTTAAAATACGGTGTAAGCATGATCATGCTTAGGTCACGTCGGCCGTGTGTCTTGACGGCTGGTGGATTCGCAATAATGTCCTTGGAAACCTTTACTGGGGTAAGTGCAAAGCAATATATATATATATATATATATATATATATATATATATATATGTATATATATATAGAGAGATGTTGAGAATCGAGAGAAAATTATGTCACTTGAGAATTCGTCCAAAAGGGTATTACAAATTTATATTTATATACTACAGATACTGAGCACGTCGATGTCATATTTCACTTTATTAAGACAAATGAGCGAAGAGAAATAATAATCTTAAGGTATAATGTAAATTTATAAGATTGATGATTGAAATATCTGTGACGAAAAGGAAATAAACAGGGAAAGGAATAATACTAATAATAATAATGATAATAATAATAATAACGACAACATTAATAATAACAATAATAATAATAATAATAATAATAATAATAATAATAATAATAATAATAATAATATAATTGTAGATCTTTGCAAATGATAAATAAAATATCCTAATAAATATATTAATCAATATTGAATTGTAATCAATAACAATACTAGATTTTATTTGGAGAATCAGGAACAATCAAGATATATTTACTCCTGTTTAATACATAATGTCTCTATGTTAGATTGATAGTAAGCATGTAGTAAGCACAAGTCAAAGGGTGATGATTGATCAAAGGGTTGTCACACGGTGTCACGACATCGCATAGAATCTTGCATTATTACGATAATCGCTCTCAAGCGATTCCCATCGAAACTCGGTTATTGCCGCTATCGATGATATCCTGCTATCGAATAATATCATAGTCAATCTCACGGGGTGGGAGGCGGGCCGATAAAATACGCTTCGATAATCTTGATTATCTTTTCCCTGATATTCGTCAGCTTTTAACCCCGACAATCAATATATATATATATATAT
>NC_062199.1:3399489-3401989 GCF_912470025.1 Vespa velutina | reverse complement strand
TTGCAAACATACGAATAGGAATACAATTGAATTAACAATCGATCTAATTATTCGAAGTTAATGTAAGAAGTAAAAGAAGAAGAAGAAGAAATAGACTTTTCTTGATTTATTTTTAAGAATAATAAGTTAATGTCGATCATTCAATTTCTCAAGAAAAAAGAAAAGAAAAGAAAAGAAAGAAAAAAAATTTAACATCCTTCAATAATCCTTATATCGAATTTTTCTTTATTAATTGACTTCAATATCCATTGGTTTTCATGGTACATATATATATATATCTTCTCTCACTCTCTCTCTCTCTCTCTCTCTGTCTCTCTCTCTCTCATATAAGCGAAAAATCTCGTGCTGAGTCATTCGATGCATTGGCAGGTGTTAAGAAAAAATATCGCGTGTCATTTCTCTCGTATATAGGATGACACAATACTCGGTCTGACTTTATTTTTCCATCTTATATATTATATATATATATATATATATATATATATATATATATATATATATATATATGAAATATAGCAAATGCTTGGGATGACTTCGCAGGATCGCCGCAAGCGAGCGTAGAAATAAAAAATGGCGTTTCAAATTTCCTCCACGTTCGTTTCACGTGGAAACGAAATATACGAAGTAAGCATATATCTTTCATATATTATTATTATTATTATTTTTTTTTTTTTTTTAATATACACACATACACACACGCACACACACAGTCACACACAAACATACACATATATATATATATATATATATATATATATATGTGTACATTTAAATGAATACAATAGATAGATAGATAGATAGATAGATAGAAAATGTCATAGTTAATTGTGAATCGAAATTGTACAGTAGATTTCTAATGAGCGGAATGAATGTGCAAAAAGGTGCAAAACAGGTGCAAAACGACATGTAAATTGCGCATGTGTAGTAAATAGTTTATCGATTGACACGCTCCTCGGTTCTTTTTTTTTTTTTTCTATTTTTTTTTTTTTTTTCATCTTACGAACCCCCCACCCCCACTCCCTCCCCCATCCCCCATAGAAAAATAACTGAAAGAAAGGTGGCGAGGAATCACTTTGCATAGACACGACGATCGATAACGAGTTTAAAAACTGGTATGACCCACTTTTCTTCCTTTGGTTCTTGCAAATGATCCCTTCGAGTTCGAATACGCCCACGGGACAACGACGTTGTCTGTGAATCGAGAAGAAGTTTTCTAAAGGCACGAAAGAGAGTCCTTTGGATAGCGAACCATTTTATACGCTCGACTTACTTGACCGCGCGTGTTTCTAACGACTGCGTGAGTGTGTGTGTGTGTGTGTATGTGTGTGTGTGAGTGTGCGTGTGTGTGTGGATGCGAGAGACAAAGAGAGAGTAAGAGAGAGAAAGAGATACAGATAGATAGAGAGAGAGAACGAAAGCAAAGATAGTAGTATTCTGCTTGTAAAAACGTTAGGTGAGTGCAAGAAAAGAAAGAAAGAAAAAGGAATAAAAAAAAAAGGGGAAAAAAAAGAAAAAGACAAAAAAAAAGAGAAAGAAAAAGACAAAAGAAAACTCGAGTTTAAGTGCAGCAAATTCGTGCTCTGGCGTTAATTATCTAGCAGTTGAATCCTTTTCGATTACCTTCGGTATTTAACCTTTTAGAACGGTAAATTGATTTCGTTTCTTATTATTTTCAAGAGTTTAAACCTCTAAAGTACACTTTCTCTTTCTCTCTCTCTCTCTCTCTCTCCTCCCTCCACTGTACCATCGGTTTATTTAACGATAGACAAATCTCGGATTTTTAATTAAAAACTCGAATACAGATGATCTTATGAGAAAAAGAAAAAACAAAATAAAAAGAAAAAAGAGCAAAAAAAAAAAAAAGAAAAAGAAAAAGAAAAAAGAAAAAAAAGAAAAGAAGAAAGGAGAGGAGTGTAATTGACTTCGGCCCTAAAAAAGAAGAAGAAGAAGAAGAAGAAGAAGAAGAAGAAGAAGAAGAAGAAAACGAAAGGAAACGAAGATTTTTGCAAGGCTCGTTATTAAAGAAGATTTCTTCCTACCTTTATCCCCGTGGAAAATCGTAAGCTGATCCAAACGAGAAAAAGATTACAATTAGATCTTTCTTTCTTCCTTTCTTTCTTCCTTTTTTCTTTCTTCTTTTTTTTTTTTTTCCTTCTTTTTTTTTGTTCCCAAGCGTTTTCATGCTCGTCACAAGTTTTACGTCCGGTGAAACGCGCAAGTTGTACGATCTTATTACTTCTGAAGGATGAACAGGAGATCTCGTAGAAAAGGAAGGAAGGAAGGAAGGAAGAAAAGAAGGATGGAAGGAAGGAAGGAAGGAAGGAAGGAAGGAAGGAAGGAAAAGGAGAGGAATGGAATGGAATGGAATGGAATGGAATGGAATGGTTGGTTCCTCCTTGCCCGAAGTAGAAACGGGGATTTTCGAGCGGTCGGAAACGAATTTCTGCTTCGTCATCCAGCAAGAAGAAGACCAGCGGCAGCAGTTCGAGTGTTGCCGACT
>NC_062199.1:3381989-3394489 GCF_912470025.1 Vespa velutina | reverse complement strand
TTCTTCCTTTCTTTCTTTTTTGCTTTCTTTCTTTCTTCTTCGTTTCACTTTATTCTCGTCCTTTAACTTATACCGAAACGTTTTTCACTTTTTCCTCCGATTGGCTACCGCGCAAGAGCAAACGAGATTTTTATACTTCAGGTGTTAACTTAAGACAAACTTTTGAATCTGAAAAGGATAAGAAATGGAAACCGCATACGAATTCCTGTCGCGTTTGTACCTTGTGATCCGAGTTTCAACTGAACGAGTTGTCGAGCTCAAGAAGACAATAGTCGATGGAATTTTATACAGGCACAGCAGTGCGAGAAGACTTTCTCTCTTCTATCCCAGAATGAACTCTTCAAAAGGTACCTCTATTCTTTTTCAAAGATAAAAATCTATTCCTACCGATTTATCCCTATTTTCTCTCCCTTTCCCTCTCGACTATCAACTGAAAGAAAAGAAAAATAATTTAATTGATCAAAGGGGCCACAAAAAAAAAAAAAGAAAAAAGAAAATATTATTATTTCAAACAATAAATAAATTCATTGATTTGTTTATACTAATGAACTAATTGTGATCTTCCTCAATGATGATTGTCCATTGCTCGTATACACCTCTACCTTGATTTCCTCCTACTCGTGTTCCTAACTCGATTGATCGATGATCGTATATCACTGATACTCGAAATACGTGGATGCCTCTCCAATTAATCGATTTATTATCGACTCGAAGGGACGCGTCAAAGTATCATCGAGTACCACCTAATACCCGAGGAGGTTTAGTTCAAGGCCGAGAGAGAGAGAGAGAGGTAGATAGAGAGATAGAGAGAACATACGTACGACACGATGTACAGCGAACTAAGGAATGACCAAAAGTAATATGTCGCTTAGGTTTATAGAATACTTTCCTATAAGCGGGGTTACTATGACGATAATGGCAAACAACGAAACGAAGACCTTGATATTATTTCTTTTCTATCCTTCTCTTACTTATTCGACTATTATATATAACTCTAAATATTTTCATTCACTCGTACCTTTTTTTTTTTTTTTTTTTTTTTTAAATAAAGTATGTCCTCTGGTTCTTCTTCTTTTTTCTGTCCTTCTCTCTCTCTCTCTCTCTCTCTCTCTCTTCTTTTTTTTCTCCTTCTTTCTTTAGTTATATCAAGCAAACAGCTGACCTTTCATACAGGATTTGCTTTAGTCAAAGAGAAGGAGGAGGAGGAGGAGGATGGAGGGGTGTGGTGGAGGGGAGGAGGTCACGTTATGCTAATGATCTAAAAATTACATTTTGACCGTGTTCAAAGTCTCCAACGTGAGCTGATAGTACCTTCAAAGAAGAACTCGGTATATTTTTGTTATTTCGGAGAATATCGCATACATAATTTCGACGCAGCACTTTACGCGGTGGTAACGGCGAGACGCGCAAATTATTCAAATGGAAACCTTTTGCGGTAGTAGTCGAATGAAACGAAGACGTTAATTTCATGGGGCGTATTCGCACAATAATAAAGGCTCCGTCGAGGTACATTAATGTAACGGGAAATATAACCGAAGCCAACGATATTATTATTCTACTCGAATAACAATCGGTCAAAAAAATCGTATGAAAATTGTATAAGAAAGAAAAAGAAAAAAAAAAGAACAAAAAAGAAAAAGAAAAAAGAAAAAAGATGGAAATGGACGATGTAGGATGAAATAGAAAAGAAAAAAAAAAAGAAAAAAAGAAGAAGAAGGAGAAAAAGGAAATGGAAGAAATATATATATATATATATATATATATATATATATATATATACGAAAGAAAAGTAAGCCGAGAATTTTCGAGACAACGCGAATAATAAACGCTCTTACAAGGGTGCTTTTAAAGAGTAGTGATATTCGAGCAGCTAGCTAGCTAGGTAGGGTAGCTAGCTAGGGTAGCTAGTCTAGCTCGTTCACTTTTATTTGCAGCTTTCCATTTATCTCAATAAATTTCTTTCGTTATTGTCGCCACCTGGGAGACCTGGACGCGATCTCATTTCCAGCAACAATTATATGTGAATTATTACGGCAATATAATTGTGATTCACAGCGAAGCACGTCACGGCAGCCGCTTTAAAATGACCCGGGGCTAAGCGCACGAGAGACTAGGATCGTCGACGAAAAATTTTCATGAAGCCGTTTTAGCCGTTTCGAGTTCTTTCCTTTCTTTTTTTTTTTTTTTTTTTTATTATTATTATTATTATTATTATTATTTTCCCCGCACTCTCCCCTAACTCCCCGGCTTCCTCGCCGCGCTGCTCGGCCCAGCACTCACCCCTCCCCTCCCCTCCACCCTCCCCCCCACCACCACCACCACCACTCAATCCTCCCTTCCTTTTATATTTTATTTCATTTTATTATATTTAATCGATGTTAAAAATGAAAATGTTATTATTGCGCGACTATAAAATGAGTATCGCGAAGGAGTATTAAAATAGCTCTAAAACTGTACATTTTATCGGCCGACGTAATGATAATACACTATCGCCAAATATCAAACGCGATTGCTGCGAGTCGCGAGGGGAGAATATTTTTGTTAAACGGAAAGAAAGAAGAAAAAAGGAAAGAAAATAAAAAGAAAAAGAAAAAAAAAAAGAAAAAAAAAGGAGAGAAAAGTCAAAGAGTAAAAAAAGAAAAAGAAAGAAGGGAAGAGAAAATGAAGAAAAAAAAAAAAAAATTGTTGCCCTAACGAAGAACCACTTTGAAAAATTAGTCTGTACCGGGGGAAAAAAAAAAAAAAAGAAAAAAAAAAAAAAAGAAAAAAAAAGAAAAAAAAAGGAAACGTATGATCGAGTTTAATTCGATTATTTAGCAAATGCACGCCTGGGATTCCACGAACGAGAGCTTCAACTCGAAAAGTTTTAAACTAAGCGGCTAATAGCGGTCGTTTATCAACCGACGTTAATTGGAATGCACCGTTAAGCGAGCATGACGGTTGTCTGTCCCTGGTGTGCAAACGCTTTTCGTCGCGAACAGCGCCACAAAGCGAGAAAACGCGATTTGCATTCTCGCGATCGAGATCAAGGGTAGCAAGAAACGGAGGATAACTCTTTCTCATCCGTCGTGAACATAAATCTAACGAAGAAAAATAAGAGAAACACAGTTCGATACTTTTTCTTCGACAAAGAAATTCTTTCATTTTTCTTTATTTTACTTGTTCTTCTAGTTCCTTTTTCTATCCCTATCCCTTTTTTTTTCTTTTTTAATTTTTTTTCTTTTTTTTTTTTCCTTCGCTTTTTTTCTTCTTTCTTTCATTTTTCTTTTTCTCTTTTTTTTTCTTTTTTTTGTTTTTTTGTTTGAATCTCCAACCACCCAACCACCCATTCACACCTCCCCCCCCCCCCACACCCCACCAGGAACGTTACTTCACGTCGGCAATTCAGATCTCGACAGAATTCCGACGGTGATTTATGTCTTCGAGATCACGATGGGATCTTTCACGTGAAACGTATAAAACGGGAGGACGAAGAAATTACGATTGAAAATTTATAACTCAAACGCGTATAGATCCCCGTGAAGCGAAGAAAGGAAAATAAAAGAGATGAGATGAGATGAGAAGAGAAGAGAAGAGAAGAGAAGAAAAGGGTAGGAATGAGACGAAGAATAAAAAGGGAGAATGGGAGGGAGGAAAAGAGAAATAGGAAAAATAGGAAAAATAAGAAAAATAGAAAATATCAATGTTTCTTTACCAACGATGGATAAAACAGAACGACGACATTGGTTGGTCATCGATCGGTGTCAGGTGCTTCCCTTTCGTTTGGGAAAATATCGTAGCAAGCGCCGGGCGTGTCTCCCTAGTACGACACTATCGATTAGTCCAACCGGATCCAGTAGGATGGAAACTGAAAGAGACGAACGGTTCTTTTGAAATCGTCAAATAAATCACATTAACGTTGTTTCGTGGAAAAGAATCGACCTATCGGATAAGCGTAACTTTAAAAGAAAGATGGTTTATACAGTTCGTTGAAATTTTCAATCGAACATTCGTAACTGAGGAAATATAATAAACCATCCCCCGCCCTACCCCCATTGAAATTGTACATTTCATCGTCATATGAGATGCATTGAATCAAGATGAATGCGTTTGTTAAACCGACATCTAATTCTTTGTCACGTTCAATCAATCGATTAAGTTCATTGACTGATAAAATCTTTAGTTATAATAATTATTGATCGGCATTGAAGTATCGATCGATCGAAAAGTCTAAATTATTTCAAACGAATAGTTCAATCATTACTATACCGTATATCGATGTTCGATACTATATAGATATGCATTTATAAAATATCTATGTATGTGTCTATGTATCGAAGCTATAAATATATATTTCCCGATTTCCGCGATTTCATTGACACGAAGAAGTCACTCGTGTGTTATGATCGGCCACTGCGGATTTGCGAAGTTGTATTTCGTATTTTTCTTTCTCTTTTTTTTTTTTTAATGCAGTAACGACGAAGAGGAGAAAATAATGACACACACACACACACACACACACATGAAAAAAAGAAAAAAAAGAGGGGAAAGAAAGGGAATATACAAAAAAATAAAGTCAGCTTCGAATCTAAATTTGCTATGTATTATTAGTAAATTAAATTTAATTTTGAAACAACGCTGTCCGCATAAGAAATCGATATATATATATATATATATATATATATATATATATATATATATATATGGTAGGTGCACAAATGTTTCTCGATATGCGAGTTCATTCGCGCATGCTGTGTGCTCAAAATCTCTTCCGTATTCAAGCTTACCCAGAAATTCGTATTCCATGCTTACATACGTGTGGGATACAATATTTACCTGCGGACGGCTTCTCGCAATATTTACTTAATCAAACCAAATTCTTTTCCTACCCGTTCTACTACGTTGAACTAAAGGCGAATGGCGATTGGTCGGTCTAGGTTTATATTGTATTTGCTTAAATTAGTATAGTTAAGGAAAGGAATAGTTAATTAATACAGGAGAAACTGTCTCCTATGATATTTAATAATTAAAATTTCACGAGATATTTCCTTCACGTTACCCCTGCCCCGCCCTCTTCCTCCCCAACCACTCTTCATCCTCTGTTCCCTCCTCCGTCCCTGGCCAGCACCCAATTAAAAATCAAACACGATTGTCTTTCATAAAATATATGTATGTCGATGATCTCTCGTAAATAATTGAAAATTCATTCGTCGTAAGCATATATTTTTGATTCGTCAAAAAATTGTTGAAATATTTCAATAGATGGACGCGTCGATAATTCGTCAAAAATTTCATCCGTCTAAGGACGTAAAAGGAAATTGAGACGTGGAATTAATGAAATATGGAGATTTGCGCTTGATATTTCTATCGGGACGATAAGGAAGTATAAAAAAGAAAATGGAAAGACAGTAACGGATTTCTTTTCTCGATTGAACGCTTGGAAAATTATTGGCATCTACGTCGCGATTATGGAAAGCGTGAACTAGACTGGTATAAGTAAAATGTTGGAGTGAGATAGAGGGGGAGAAGAGGTTGGAGGGAGAATGACAGAGAGAGAGAGAGAGAGAGAGAGAGAGAGAGAGAGAAAGAGACAGATTCATATGCCTTTCTCTTTTTCTTTATTCGCATCGTATTTGGAACGACGAGAGGACGCTTTTTGAGTTTGAAAAAGAATTTGGGGAGAAGAAGGTATGGTCAATGAAGTCAAAGATGTCACAGTAACAGTGGCAAAGGAGGCGTTAGAATATTTTCTTTTCTAGAAAAGCGTAAAAGAAAGAGAGAAAGAGAAAAGGAGAGGGAAAAGAGAAAGAGAGAAAGAGAGAGAGAGATAGATAGATAGAAAGAGAGAGAGAGAGAGAGAGAGAGAGAGAGAGAGAGAGAAAGGGAGAGAGAGAGAGAGAGAGAGAGGGAGAGAGAGAGAGAGAGAGAGAAGAGAAGATCAAAGCTTCCGTCGTCGTCGTCGTCGTCGTAGTCGTCGTAGTCGTCGATGGTGAGAAAGAAAAAGAAAAAGAAGAAGAAAAAGAAAGAGGAGGGATGGGGGAGGAAAAGAAGGAGAAAGAGTAAGAGGAGGAGGAGGAGGAGGAGGAGGAGGAGGAGGAGAAAGGAGAAAACGCTCGTAGATCTACGGAATGGAATCGAGAGAAAGACTCGGGACGAACTGATCTCTCGTCTCTTCTATACATTTCCAACGTGCAACTCCCAATTCCACCCTCTTCTTCACTTCCTCTCTCTCTCTCTCTCTCTCTCTCTTTCTCTCTGTGTGTGTTATTCTCACTCCCTTTCCTTCCTCCTACTAACCTCTTCTAGAAGCTCACGTTGTCACTGGAGAAGTAGCAAAGACGTTACGAGTTCCAACGAGTTCCCGAGCAAGTTAGAAACATCTTCGAGGTACGCGTTAGTCTCCGTCAGCTTTCGCGAGTTGCCACCGTGGGGATTGCTTGTAACGAAGCATGCTCGTTATACCTCCTAGCGCACACACCTCCTTCTACACTAGCAAAACCTCCCCCCGGCCGCACCGTCCCACCTCGCCGGCTCCGTCCCACCTCACCCCACCTCGCCCTTCTCTCTCTCTCTCTCTCTCTCTCTCTCTCTCTCTCTCTCTCTCTCTCTCCTTCTTCTCTTCCTCTTTCTTCTTTCCCCATCTCTTGTTTCGAACGGCATGTAAGCGACGAAGGTGAAGGAAACGAGCTTTGAGGAGTAACAACGTTTTGTCGTAACTTAGTACTCGCTTGAATCAGCGCGATAAACGTCGAATCGAGTACTTCTATCCTCATCCTAACAGCCATTTTACTTCTCCTAACGCATATGGAATGAGAATGTTGTGTTACGTACCTACATACAATGTAACTTAGTCACCCTTTACCTTACCTTACTTATCCCATTTCTCGATCGTTCTAGTTCGACTGGAATCGAGAGAACTTAGGAAACCTTTTGAAAGTTATTCCACGCTGTACCAACCCAAGTATATATATATATATATATATATATATATATATATATATATATATTCCTATCGTTATAAGAACTATTTATATGAGGGAATCCTAGAAAAAGATAGTCGAAGACTGAAACTTACTGAATTATAACGATATTTCTCTATCTCTCTCTCTCTCTCTCTCTCTCTCTGACTCCTGCAGAAATCAAACAAAACTTTCTACAAAGTCTTAGCTTACTCCAAGTGTTCCGATAATTCTCAACGAGATACCTTGAATTTACTTGGCTGTTCAATATCCGTTTGCTCGGCCACTTGATTATTTTGGACGAGATTTCTTCTCAGGAAAAAAAAAAGAGAGAAGAGAAGAGAAGAGAAGAGAAGAGAAGAGAAGAGAAGAGAAGAGGAGAGAAAAAAAGAAAACAAAAGATTTCTAAACTATTTAAAGAATTTTAAAGAGACGATAACGAATGAGTATTGACACACGTTGAAAATGTTAACCCGATGAATTCCCTTCAAGTGGAATAATAATAATTGAAGTGATTTAAAGTGAATTGAAGACATTGGTACCTTCTATCTGGAGAATGACCATACACAGCTGCAAATTACTGATCGCTACTAAATCATCGAGTTCATACCTAATACCTGCATTCACTTCTAAGCACCGGGGGAACAACGTGTCCTGAGAATCAGATGGGTTTGGATATATATATATATATATATATATATATTTATGTACATGTATTCTAAAGATCTATTTATATACATTAATATATACATACATACATGTATATATACATATATATATATATATATATATATAAATATATACAGAGATATTAATTTTGACTAACGGTCTGCTAACGTTTCCATTTTCTCGTCGTGCAGGAACGAACGCACATCGGCGATTCACGTTAACGGAAGAGCCATGTAGAAGCGAAACAGTCTGGCTAGAGTGTTAAAGCTGGAAAAGGAGGGTGAGGAGAAAGGGTATGCTCGAAAATGCGGCCGCGAGATACGGACAATTTTGTGCAGGCTTGTCCGTAACGGTGGGTATGACGCGCGATGAACCAAAAGCACACTCGTAGTGTACGCGTTTTGGCCTTTAGGTCAACCATGCGGCAGATCGAGGGAAAGAGAGAGAGAGAGAGTGAGAGAGAGAGAGAGAGAAAGGAATTAGTAACAGAATAGGTAAATGTATAATACAAATGATTCTCTCTCTCTCTCTCTCTATCTATCTATAAATATACATATATATTTCTCTCTGTCTCTTTCTCTAACTTGCCAAACGCAGCTTCGTATAAACGTATCAAATACAGATCCTACACTTTGATAAAGGAAAAGGATCTAAGCGAACAAAGGATAATCATCAAAGAGCATTAGGAGATTGCTTAAGGGCCTATTCGATGCTTAACAGTGAAGGAATTGCATTTAGGATAGAAACTTTTGACAGATTCACTTGATATTATCCACGGCCTTGTTGACGAAAAGAGATCAAGGTAAGTTTCTACTTGGAGTGCATGTTCGATTAATTAAGTTAGGACTATGTCGCATAATGCGATACGTATGGCCGATTAACGACAGTAGGCTACTTACATGTATCAGGAAAGTAGGTGGATATATCTCGATGAGCGTGCACGGTATGCGTGAAACGTTGCGTTGTAAAGGGTGCATAAGTAATTCGCCTATGTGGAAATAATGCGAAACGTTATCGCATCGGATCTTCGCTATTCCACGTCGTTACAATGGCTTCATTCCTTTTACGAGGCCATTATCGATCGACTATTTTTTCAAATTTAAATGATAATATACACACACACACACACACACATATATATATATATATATATATATATATATATCAGATAAAACTGCCTTAGTTTATTGTCCTAATGAAACTTCCCCTTTGTCCTTTTTTTTTTCTCTTTCTTTTTATTTCCCCGTCAGATATATTTTTTTTTCAGTCGATAATAATTTATTATTTTATTATACTCTCATTTTTTCAACGATTCGATTCTATTAATCATAGTATCGGAAATATTAATGAAAAAAAAAAAAAAAAAAAAAAAGGAAAAAAAAGGAAAAAGAAAAAATATATATATATATATTCAACGAACTAACTCCTCGACGATTGAATAATTTTCTATTTCGCTGGTAGTAACACGCGACGAGGTGCGAACGTAACCGATTTGCATACTACATCGTGAATTGCATAAAACATATAGTAAATCCGTGAGACTTTCCGCTTTATAGCCAGTAGACAGAATTATTATGGCGTTAAACCTTCTCTTCTTCTTTCCTTCCCTCTCTGTTTTCTTTTTTCCTTTCTCTCTATCTATCTATCTCTCTCTCTCTCTCTCTCTCTCTCTCTCTCTCTCTCTCTCTCTCCGTCTCTCTTTCTTTTCTCTTCCTTTTTCTCGACTACCATCTTTCGTCCTTTTTGTCTAGTGGTAGTAGCGCTAACGCTCAGAGACAACGACTAAAAAGTTTTCTCCACGTTGGTATCAGCACGCTTTTACTCTTCTCTTCTCTGTCTTATCCTTGGTAACTCTCATATATCTGTCGCTGCTTTATTTTCTTATCCGCGTAGAAAGAAAGAGAGAGAGAGAGAGAGAGAGAGAGAGAGAGAGAGAGAGAGTGAAAGAAAGATAGAAAGAAAGAAAGAAAGAAAGAGAGAATTATAATCGTAGAGAAATCAAGCTAGGAATTTTTCCTCATAATTCATATGGAAGAATGCGAGGAGCAAACGATCCAAAGCTGTAATGCAACGAAGAAAGAGAGAGAAAGAGAGAGAAAGAGGAGAAGAAGATTCAGTAGGTAGGTGTTACATACACATACATATGTACTACATATATATATATATATATATATATATATATATATATATATACATACATATATACATATGCGTGGGGTTTCTTTGACCCTTTGTCGTGTATAAGTCTGGTATGTAGTAGAAACAACGTGTAATATGATTTTGATGCTTTAGAAACGCTTGAAGCAATTACGAGAAGAAGAAGAAGAAGAAGAAGAAGAAGAAGGAGTAGATGGGGGAAAAGGACGACTAAAAGGGAACGTTAAAATTCGTTCGTCCCACAGGATCATCGCTGGAATACGTTACGGTGAAGTGATGTTAAAATCTCATGGTTTTATTGCAAATTAAGTGGGGACACGGGTAATAGAATTTTGGGTTAATTTCACGTGCAGAGAAAGAGAAAGAAGGGAAGAGAGAGAAAGAGAGAGAGAGAGAGAGAGAGAGACACACACGCCAAGAGAGAATGAAAGAGAGAGAGAGAGAGAGAGAGAGAGAGAGAGAGAAGGCATGTGTATCTCACACTTCCACTACCACTTCTTGAAACATCCGGCCGCGTTAATATGAATTTTACCTTGAAAAGGTGCTGGATTCTCATGGAAAACTATTGTGAGCGTCTCGCCAACCCCTCTGGCGGCCGGAATTATGACGGAAGCGGATAACGGGATTTCAGAGAAATTTAAGATTTAAGCTGTGTTCCTCCTCCTTCGAGAGTATCCGCGTATAAGATTATGATATAAACTTCCGGCTAAAACGTGGGACGATTCTATCTGTACTACTTCTCTCTCTCTCTCTCTCTCTCTCTCTCTCTCTCTCTCTCTCTCTTTCTCTCTATCTGTCTCTCTCATACTCATTGTGTTTCGCTACGTGCGGGTTTTACGATGAAATCGGATAAAGAACGGCTTCGCTCGACTTGTAAAGAATTTTGTTAAGGCTCGTGGCCCCCCATAACCGCCTCAAACTTATTTTCAGAGCTAGCTAGCTCTCTCTCTCTCTCTCTCTCTCTCTCTCTCTCTCTCTCTCTCTCTCTCCTTCTTTTTCTTCTACTTCTTCCTTTTTATCTTCCTACTCTCTATCGCATTACCTACATACGTTCGTACATGACTTCTCGCACGCGGAATACCGCCATCTGCTTCGAAGATTCAGCCGTTTCTCTATTTTATAGATCGGCATCAGAAACATCGACGTGTTTCTCGTGACCGTGTAAAGCCACCCTTATTTTCTCTCTGTCTCTCTCTCTTTCTCTTTTTTCTTCCTTGTCTATAGAACACAGTGCTTTCGCATTTCTACGACAACCAAGAGTATATATACCTTTTGACAGGAGTTAGAAGAGCTATTCTTACAAACTCTTGTTTCCTGCAACAATGATAGCCAGTGGTAGTAAGTTCGAACAATTCTTGAGTAATTCAATATCGACGTCCGTCGACTAGTTTACGATCACCGATGTCGTCCCATTAAGCTGAACTTCTCTTTCTCTCTCTCTCTCTCTCTCTCTCTCTCTCTCTCTCTCTTTCTCTTTTATCTTCTTATTCTCCCTTTTTCTCTCTCTCTCTCTCGTCCCATTCCCACCCTCTCGTCCACGCGTTATTCGTATCTCTTTCTTTAGTCGATTCGATCGATTCGATCGATTTGATCTCAATACCGATTAGATTTGTCGTGTCGAGAGAAATTTTTTATTACGTAGATATTTATTTTCGAAATCGATCGTTCGAGATCGTTTATTCTCGATTTTCCGAGACTAAACTACTGAAATTTCATAGACCATGGTCTCTCTCTCTCTCTCTCTCTTTCAAACGGGCATCGGTCCTTTCTTCCCCGAAGCCTCGACTACGTAAACACAAGGTAAGCTCGTCTTCCTTCATTGAATACAAGTTGTACACAACCGAAAGCTGTGACAACATCAGAAACAACATCAAAGACGGAACAAACAACGGAGCTCCCATCCTTCCCCAATCCACATCCGTCGTTGATTCGAACCTTAAACGTATTTCTAAATAGGTTTCTCTCATCCCTTCTTCTTCTTATTCTTCTTCTTCTTCTTCTTAAGTGCCAAAATTACTACTTCAACTTACATTTCTATCAAATGATCGAAACGTTTTATGTTCCGTCATAAATAATTTCAAACTATTTCTTATTCTTTTTTATCTGCTGCATTTCTTTTTTTTTTTTTCATTTTTACTTTCTCTCTCTCTCTCTCTCTCTCTCTCTCTCTCTCTCTTTTCGTTTCCGGATCAAAGGGAATGACATTAATAGAAATTCTATGACTGTGTGCGCTTTTTCGTATTGCATTCGAGTTATCGTAAAAGTTAAAAACAGCTAAAGTCGGTCTTCATGGTTGGTAAAATCGATGCAGCCCGTTAAGGATTGATGGACCGACCCTTCCATAGCTTTCCAAAGCTACGAGCTAAAGTTTCGTTGACCTTTTAAGCAAAATGGCTTAAAGCTTTGAACGAAACGACGTGCTGATGGTAAAGGGTTTGCTTTAACGTTACCCGAACGATTATCAATCGCAGCTTGCCAAGCGAGCACCAACTGAGAATACATGGGAGGTACGGGACGATTAGCGGTATTATCCTCTCGGTTGTACCTACTTACTCCTTATCTCCATCGTCCGTACCGATGCCCATCCCATCTTCCTCGATTATCGTTCGTTGAAGAACGCTGAAGAGCGTATCGCCTAACAAGAAACCGAGCATCGCTTTGCTATCACACGTTTTCGTTTATCACGCGCCTTCTCCATACCTCCCACCCTCCCCCTCCTCCCACGAATTTTCCCTT
>NC_062199.1:3374489-3376989 GCF_912470025.1 Vespa velutina | reverse complement strand
AGGAAATGGAAAATCTCTTTGATCCTACTTTGATTAGAGATACTTAACGTCGGGTGATGCCCGTGAACGTGGTCTAAGCTGGATTTTCTCTGAATTCAAATACAGTGCTAGTCATTCATTTGGTCTTTTCCCTTAGGGGCGTTTCTTGACCCTTTTGCTCTGCTCGTGCTTAACTGGAGTAAAGTTTAACTCATCCCTAGAAGGACTAATTTTCTTTTACTTCGTAGACGAGAGTCGTTCGTTCGTTCGTTCGTTCGTTCGTTCGTTCGTTCGTTCGTTCCTTCATTCGTTCGTTCGTTCGTTCTCGTTTGAAATTTTTTTTTTTTTTTTTTTTTAAAGAAGTTAAAACAACGAAGAAAGAAAAAAAAGAAAAAGAAAAAAGAAAGAAAGAAAGAACGAACAAACGAACGAAAGGAAGGAAAGATAAAAAGGAAGATGGAAAAGAAAAAAAAAAAAGTCAAGAAAATAGAAACAGAGTGAGAATCAGATGAGATAAGAAATGAGATAATCGAGTATTATTAGGAAACGAGTAAAGAGCTAATACAAAGGATTAGTACTTATGAGAAAATTTTTGATTTGGATTTTTATTTTATGGATGATAAAATTCATAGGTTATATCTCTCTCGTCTTAATGCTTACCTTTATTGTGAAACATCACCGTCTCGTATTACTCGAATAAAGTTACTTTTTTCTTGCTTGCTCTCTCACTCCCTCTCTCTCTCTCTCTCTCTCTCTCTCTTTCTCTTTCTCCCTTTTCAAAGACGAGAAGAGAAAACATTTTTCTATTTCCAAAGGGACTCGTCGTACCTATATCCTCGTTTCTGAAAACCTCACATAACATTGCTGGTTCTCATAAAACAAAACGTGAAATTCTCGAAATACGATGGTGTAAACCTCATTTTTTTTTTTTTATCCTTTCTCTTTCCTTCTTTCTTCTATCCTTTCTTTCTTTCTTTCTTTCTTTCTTTCATTCTTTCTTTCTTTCTTTCTCAGAGTAACATTAATATTTAAACAACCGCGTCTCATAAAAGCTGCTTTGACTGGTAGAAAGTTTAACGATTAAAATGTCGTACGATGAAGTTACACGAGTAGAAAAGTTATGGGTATAACTATTTTGACAGGTAGTTTAACCTTAAGTAGAGAAAAGTTTAATTACCGCTCGTCTGGCATACTAATTTCCTGTCTTTACCGGTGGTATTACGTTTTTTTCATCAACCCCCATCTGCCTCTAACCCCCTCCCCCCCACTCCGCCGCCCGCCCTCTCCCCCTAATCCGCGCTTCTTTCCTCTCACCATCATCAGCTTTTAATTTTCTCCCTAATGAGGATAAATCAGGAGAGTCCGATGTAAACTAATAACCTGTGAGATATCTTCTATACGGAGCCTTTGGAACCGACTCGATAATCGCAGAATATCCAAATGAATACACGTAGATATATATATATATATATATATTTATATATATATATATATATATATATATATATATATGTATATGTATATGTGTAATTAGGTAATTTCGTCCCAATATTACGGATTATTACAGATCGAATATTAGCCCAGGTTCTAACCATACTCGAAAATTACGAACAGACGTACGCATGTATATATGTATGTATGTATGTATGTATGTATGTATGTATGTATGTACATAGATAATTTCCAGGTCGATTTTAACGCAAGCTCGTTCGAGCGTGAAAACTTTACGAGAAAAGTTAGAGCTTTCTATTCGAAGGAAAAATGTGAAGCTCGAAATCACCCCCTCCCCCGCCATCTCGTCGTTCCTCTTCGTTCTTCCCTCGGCTTTTCCCACCCCCCCCCCATTTTCTTTCCCTTCTCTCTCTCTCTCTCTCTCTCTCTCTCTCTTTCTTTTCTTATTCTACTTTTTCTTTTTCCCATCTAAAAGATAGGAGGATATTCTTGCAATTCTCAAACTAATGCCATGTATATATATATATATATATGTACGTAGCATTGTTATATATATATAGCATTAGATTTAGTCATATATATATATATATATATATATATATATATATATATATATATAAGTTGCTATAAATTTTGAAGGTAGAAGTGGTAAACCCTAAACGTCAAGCGACGTGTCCAACGTTTGTTCACTTCTATGTGAGCTTTCATCCGGTTATACGTTTTAACGTGCGCATCCTACCGAAAGATAGAGCCGGATTCAACGCTTAAGAGTCGGACGAACGAAATTGGAAAAACATTCAATCTTTCATTGGTTTTTTCTTTTTTCCTTTGTTTTTTGTTTTTTTCTGTTGTTTTTCTTTTTTTTTTTTCTTCATTTTTCCTTTCCCTACTGTTCGATAAAAACGTCAAATTATTTTATTTCTCTCCTATTTTCTATAAACCTTCATTGTGTTATTGTTGTTGCTGTTGTTGTTGTTGTTGTTGTTGTTGTTGTTGTTGTTGTTGATGATGTTGTTACTATTGTTTTTTGATGTTCCTCTTATTTTTTTCCCCTCTTTTTTTCCCTCTT
>NC_062199.1:3359489-3369489 GCF_912470025.1 Vespa velutina | reverse complement strand
AAAGGGAAAAAATTTTGTGGATTCTTTCGTGTCAACCACATATCCGCATATACATATATATATATATATATATATGTGTGTGTGTGTGTGTGTATACATATATATCCTTATTTACAAAGGCTTCTCGAGTAGTTATCAAAATAGATTCCGATATTGCGGCGATTTTTTAAAGAGCCCACCACTATCGTACCGTACGAAAAACTCGATGTAAAGTTTTCGTACGATAACACCGTTGTAAATAGGACTGCCGTGTAATGTACGTATAATATGGAAAAAGTCCTTCTTAAGAAAGTATATTATTGGAAAAAGTTAGGCCGTTGCGAGAATAGAGAAGATTGTCCGAGATGGTTTAAAGTAATAGTAGATAGTAGTAATAGTGATGGTAATAATAGTAGTAGTAGCAGTAGTAGCAGTAGTAGTAGTAGTAGTAGTAGTAGTAGTAGTAATAGTATCGTGTAAACGTGTCTATCGATATTACGTTCGATTCTGATTATGATAATAGAGGATTAAAAAGTAACGTTAGTTATCAAAAAAAAAAAAAAAAAAAAAAAAAAAAAAAAAAAAAAAAAAAAGAAACGTATAGAATTCTTATAACTAATATTTGGATTACGATTGATACGATCATGTTATTATTATTACTAGAAAATCTCTTTTCTATTCCATTAATAAATATGTATAATCCTTTTAGTAGGCTAACGTTAAGAGTTTTCTCTTTCCACAGTTCCGTCTCGTTTCGTCGCTTTATTCAACGTCACTGCCAACTTTTTCGCGTCTTTCACTGACGTCTGCCGGGGTCGCGCGAGATCGAAACGAAGAAATATGGTGCGGAAGGAAAAGTAGAGTGTGAGAGAGAGAGAGAGAGAGAGAGAGAGAGAGAGAGGGAGGGAGAGGGAGAGAGAGAGAGAGAGAGAGAGTTCCGATTGGCGTTTCTCCTCGACGATGGAAAGTTTTAACAAAGAAAGACGATAACTCGGTCGTATCGAATTATTTTTTCGATACTCGTTAAAAATTTTTATACCATCAATCCTTCTTCTATGTTTTTCTTTTCTTTCGCCGGAAAAGTCAATAATTTTTACATTTCTTTTTTTTTTATTTTTTTTTTGTTTTTTCTTTTGTTTTTTTTTTTTGTTTTTTTTTTTTTTTTACTTTATTTATCATCCCATTGTCATCGATCTTACGATCAATTTTGTCAGAAGAGTTTTGTGTATGCTTCGAAACATTGTTTTTTTTCTTTCTTTTGTTTCTTCTTTTTTTTTTGTTTTTTCTTTTTTTTTTTTTTTTTTTTTTTTTTTTTTTTTTTTCTTCAAAGAATACATCTCAAGAAAATTTTTGTTTAAACTTGTTACAAGAAACGAATATTTTTAGCTCGTCATTGAAAACATTTACGTGACGTATAGAAATGTCACGTCGAGAGAACAAATCTTTAAAAAATTATTGAAAATATTATTTAACATCGTTCTATATCCGTGATTCGTTCGATCTTCCCCGATGAAAATGAAAATTATTCGATTTTCAATAATCTTGACGATTAATGATCGAAAAAAATATATTCGAAGGATAGTACCAATCGTTAAAGTATTGAGAAAATTGAAATAAGAAATACGAATTCTAGAGAAATCCAATGGACGGAGACAGATGAAATTGTAACACGATTGAAATCAACAAGATCTATCCTCTCTCCTTCTCTATCCTTCTCACCATACTTCACTTCGATCTATTTATTGGCTCTGATCTCGATTATCAAACGTTAACTCGATCTAAAGAAAATCTCTATATCCTTCCTTTCTTCCTTCCTTATTTATTCGATGATAGAGACAAAGCTAGATTGTAAATTACCTGTAGAACGTTTCCTAATGCACGTCACATCGTTCTACCTAGCTCTAGTCTAAAATGTAACCTGAATGATGATGTTCGTGTTTCGGATAGAAACTTACGTGTGGACTTGGAAGCATCTAATCCTAAGGCAAGGCACACTTTTCTTACGATGGGTAATTGCAGTCAGGATATATTCAGTCGCACAGTGCCAAACGTTGAAGTTTCTGATGACTTCCGTTCGACTCACAAAGGCTTAAGCGATCGATTGCTATGGATATATACATTTGGCCATGATGTGTATACCTATCTACACCTTTGATTGGCACGCCGCCAATTTAACGAATGCGAAAACGTAACTCCATTTTTTTTTTTTTTTTTTTTTTTTTTTTTGTAAGAAGAAAAATACGAAGAAGAAAAAGAAGAAGAAGAAGAAGAAGAATAAAATGGGGGAATCCTTTCTCGTGTTGAGAAGAGATCCTGAAAAAAGAGTTGATGATAAAGAAGATAAAGATGTGCTCGACGATGAAAAGAATAAGAAGCGTGAAGAAAGGAGAGCTCGAAGAAAGAAAAGGAAGTGAAAAATATAAAAATGTGAAAGAAGAGAGTAAACGAAGATGGTAGAAAAAGGATTTAGTTCTCTGTTAGAAGATAGCGATTTAATGCTAGCAAATCACCAGAATGAATGACGGACAGTAGTCTCTGTCACTCGACGGAAACAGTTATCGTTTGAAATTTATCGACCGGTGGTAGCTCGAAATCAGGGCAGTCGGGCGTGAGCGGGCGAACGAGCGTCGGCCCGAACGAACGCGAGCGTGTACGAGCGGGGGAAAAAAAATGTCTACTTGACGTGTCACGTTGAAATTACTCCCTCGTAGTAACAATGAACTAAGCTCGGTCTTACGTACATATGTATATCTATGTATATAGTATATGTATTTACAACTTGAATAGGACCATTGTCGATACGGCAAAACGCTACTTTTTCTCGACAAAGTGAAATCGTTGTTGCCTCTCGCTGTCCCTTCTTTTTTATTTTCTTCCTTTTTTATCCTTTTTTTTTTTTTTGTATGTCGTTTCGTTTCGTTTCGTTTCGTTTTGTTTTGTTATTTGTTTTCTTCTTTATCTCTATCTATTGCTCCCTCTCCTTCTCTCTCGTTCTCTCTCTCTCTCTCTCTCTCTTTTTCTGCCCCCTTTTCTACTGGTCTTTTCGAACTTTTTTTTTTCTTTTTTTTTTTATTTATCTCTCTTCTACATCTCTTCTTCCATGGATTTTCTAGGCAGAGGATCTACTACATCCACAGCTTACCTTCTTCTATTATTCCCGTTCGGTTCAGCTTTTCCGTCACAAATATATACTACATATTTATTGAAAAGAGTACCTATTTTTCCTTTTTTTTTTTTTGTTGTTGTTGTTTTTTTTTTCTTTCTTTTTTTTAATACTTTATATATAATACTTTCCGCACTAGCTTTGGTATATTACAAATATTTTCTTTCAATGGTAATCGAAGTCCTACGGATTCGATGATTTTTACGAAAGAATCGACAGATATTTTCGTATCTTTCAAATCAACCTTTTGATAGTCTTCGTACGAATGAAAAAAAAAAAAAAAAAAAAAAAAGAAAAAAACGAAAAAAATTAAAAAAAGAAAAAAAAAAAGAAAATGAAGAAAATACTTTTAACTAAGCGAAACGAAATATCGAGTTTACGGATAGAGAAATACGATGCGTTAATGTCGCCCTGAGTAACTTTACGCCAGTTGAAGATAAACTATTTCGATGAAAAACGTCACTTCGTTTCAAGTATAACGTGGGATATGCGATACGTGGTTAATAACGTCAACGTTAAAATCGAAATAAAATTCTAAATCCGCTAATAGATCTTTCATTTTTATCTTAAAAATATATACATATATATACATATATATATATATATATATATATATATATATATATATACACTTTCGAATAATCTTTTTCATAACCAAATGATATTTCCGGCGAGTTTATTCATAATTCATTAAAAGATCAATCTAGACTTGTTAGATTCTAAATTTGACATTAAAAATATTTTTTAATAATAGATATATATTATTTATTTTATTCCTGATTTCGATTAATTTAATTATATCCGGTATATATATATATATATATATATATATATATATTCGTCGAATAAAAAAAAAAAAACATAGTATATTTATATGTTCATGAAAGAAAGAGAATTTTCTTTTATTTTTATTTATATTCCTTTCGAATTAAAATTAAGCAAATTGTTCTGATGCGCGTACGAATAAAACCCATCATCCATTTAAACGACAAAATCTAACCGATCATCCGGGTATTCTTTTTTTTCTCTCTCTCTCTCTCTCTCTCTCTCTCTCTCTCTCTATACCTCGAAAACGAAACAACCAAAAACGTTCGCACGGTTTAGCTTTTTAAACGCTGTCTATCGGTCGATCATCGATAAGCTCGTTGGCATGTGAGCTTGCGGATCGAAAAGGGATGAAAAGGCTAAAACCATGGAAAAGATAAAAAGGAAGAAGGGAGATCGAGGGTTAGCTCTGACGGGTTAAAGTACTCCTCGTAAAATGCGAAACCGAGACGGGACAATGGTCGAACGATATAAAACTATGGCGAGACGTTTGCGAGTTAAGAAATTGTCACGTAAGCTGTGACTCTAAACGCCCTATGTATGTACGTCGATTTTTCTCGGACTTGAACTCAACTCGACCTATGACACTCGTATTTTGCATGCTTTATATTATATACATTGACTAACACGTATACATACATACATACATACATACATACATACATACATACATACATACATACATATATACGCAAATATAGATATACTCTTATACATTATGTATATAAGTGAGGAGTGTATATAAACATCTATGTGTATATAAAGCGAGAGCTTTCACGTGACACAGCACGTTTAAAACCACCGAGCTTTCACTGTCGACGTGGCACGCAATTTCGTCGTAAACGGGCAAGAAATTTTTGACACGTTTATCTCTAACCACTTCTTTGTTCGCACATTGTATATACACGCACGAAGGGTGTACCATTGGAAAGGGCCAAGGACTCACGTAAGATAAAATAATTTTTTGACAAAATTTCAACATTCTCAAAAAATCTTTTATACTTTTCTAAATGCACGCTAATGAATGCACCTTATTTTTACTTACGAACAAATTTTTTATTTTACTAAATTTTATACAAAAAGAAAAAAAAAAAGACGAAACAATGAGTCCGTACGCCAAGGACTTGTCAATAATATAATAAATAAATGTAATAAATGTTTCTCAAGAGAGAAGAAATTTTTCGAAAAAAGAAAAAAAAAAAACCAAAATATCTAAATTTTATCATAATTCCGATAAAATATAATAGAGTCCATTGAAAATAGAACGAACTTCTTTTTCTAGATACTTGATCGGATAACATATTTGTACTTGTGTTGAGTTGAATTTAATAGTCCTTGGCAAGGTGCCCTAACATTTTAATCGGAATGAGAGAGTAAAAAGAAAAAGAAACAGATAGAGCAAAATAGAGAGAGAGAGAGAGAGAGAGAGAAGGAAAGAGAGAAAAAAAGAAAACGAAAAAGAAAGAAATAGAACAAAAAGGGAATGAGAATGAGAAGGACTAATTTAGTTCGGATTAATTATATATTGTCACGTTAGATGATAAAGCCTTTACCGTGGGCGTTGATAGTGGCAATGCTCGGAGATCGCAGAAAAGCAATTCCCACGAAAGCCGATAGTTCCTCGTTTTACGAGAACGACGAACGTACGTACGTACGGTACGTACGGTACGTACGTACGTGAAAATTATGGCGGTGTTATATCGCCGGTGGCGCTAGTATTTTACAATAAAAGCGGCGACCGTTCGTGCGGGTATTAACATACCGGAAATAGGACGGCAAATCTGAAATGTGCAGAGAAGCGCGATTTGGTTTGCCTAGCTGCGCACCGAGAGCCCATATTAAACGCTTCCAAGCTCCCTAAGCTTTTGTCGTTGCGTACAAGTATCTATTGTTACTTTAGCATTATCATTTCTCTAATCGTTTCAAAACTTATCGATCGGAAAATTTATCATAAAACATGCAGACATTTTTTCTTTTTTTTTTTTTTTCTCTTCCATTTTTTTACAAATCATCAATTCCTCTTTTTCGTTCCTCTTTACTTTTTTCTTTCACATTCTTTCGTTGTCGTTTTTGTTTCATTCATTTATTTATTTTTATTTATTTCTTTCTTTTCTGCTTTTTCTTTTTTTTTTTTTTTTTTTTTTTTTTTTTTTTTGTTAAAGGATAAACATATAAACATCAAAATGAAAGAGATCGTACCAATGACGTACGAATAATACTTTACTTTGATATCATAAGGGTCTCCCCCACTCCCTTACCCTCCCGAAACATGGAAATAAATGAAATCATTATTCTCGAATAGAGACCGAATAAGAGATATGCCAGGTACTATCTGGTGATGGTGAAATTCTGAAAAGATCGTACCATTAAATCTCGATATCGAATGAAGGATAAACGAGGAAGTCTCCGTGTCTTTCCTTCAAGATTCCTATATCTTCAGTTGATTCACGGTGCTCACGTTACTAAGGATTACCCTAGTCAAGAGAGAAATGGTTTTCCGCAACAGTGATCGTGGTAATCGCCCGATTCGAGAAAAGGCCAACGTTTGTGTCGGATCTCTCTATCTCTATCTCTATCCCTATCTTTCTTCATTTCTCTCTCTCTCTCACTCTCTCACTCTCTCACTCTCTCACTCTGTGTCTGCTTCTCACGTCTTTCTCGTATTCGTATCAAGTATTAAGAGCCAGCAAAGCTTAGACAAGGGCATCGGCTTACGCTCGTTCGTTAATCAGTGACGTAGAAGAACCAATAATTACACGTCTATCCGTATTATATTGTAAGAAAAGGAGCTTGGAAGAAAAGCTCGAATCGTGGATTAAATCGTTAAAATCATGGGGGGGGGGGATGTTGGTATGGGGAAAGATCGGTAAAAGGTGAAAGATAGATAGAATAGAAAGTGGGAGACGGCCAAAATGTCGAGGGGATTAACGTCGAATTAATATTTCTAAGACTATACGACGATACGACGGAGTTTTACGTTATAAAATGTAAAGTTAAAGCTGTTGCCCAGATCGCGCTCTATTAAATTAATGTGCACGATTTCGTACGGCTATTAACGACTTCGCTTCCATTATTTCGTCGATTTTTTTTTCTTTTTTTTTTTCTTTTTTTTTTTTTTTTTTCAAATGGTTCTCTGTCGTCAGATGATAGCGAGCGTATCGATTCGCAATAATTACGAGGGACGGGATTTTTGGAGACACTTTGGAGCTTCGTTATGATCGGGAATGCAAAAAAAAAAAAAAAAAAAAAAAAAAAAAAAAAAAAAGAAAAAAAAAAAAAAAGAGAACAAAAGAAAAAAAAAAAAAAAAAAAAGAGAGAGAGAGAGAAAGAGACAGAAAGAGAGGGAGGAAGAGAGATGGCGAAACGATTAACGAGTAACTCTACTTTCAAGGCCTTTCGGAGGCCATCATTTTTCACGAGTAATAATCGAACAGAGAGATTTTCCCCAAGCCTAGCTAGGAGTTAATGGAACTGCCAAAAGGCTTGCAGAGTCGCTTTTATGAATTTCGAAAACTACTATCTCTAGGCTACTGCTTCGTTTGATGGACACCATTTACGAGAATATTCATATGCTCGTCATCATGCAGGTCTATGATGCGTTTTCGAGTAGTCGAGCGGAATGTTAAAGATAGAAAGAGATAGATAGAGAAAGAGAGAGAGAGAGAGAGAGAGAGAGAGGGGAGGGAGAGAGAGAGAGATAGTATGCTATTTTCTATGCGCTGCGACGATCTAATAATACTCGAACAAAAAGCTTATTACGGCGTAAGAGTCTTTACGCGCTCATTATTTCCTTCCTACCGTTTAAAACGACTATCCGTGTTATGCATACATATAGATGGAAACAGAAGCAAAAGAGGGGCAGGAGGAGGAGAAGGAGGAGGAGAATGAGGAGGAGGGTGGGAGAGAAGAAAATGAAGCGAACGAATTGAAGGTGGTGTTATATCATTCGTACGATGTAAACACGCCAAGTGTATATATCGAATTAATATCCAATTTATGTTACGTTCTATATAAAATATATACGTGAAAATATATGATTTTAATTATTAAACCGTATCGATCGTCCAAATTCGATAAATTGAAATTTCTTTTTATCGAATTATTAATCTCGTAATAAATTTGAAATTACATTTTCTAACGCTTCATTGTTTCGTTAAAAGAAGAAAAAAAAAAAAAAGAAAAAAGAAAAAGAAAAAGAAAAAAAGAAAAAAGAATAAGAAAAAGTAAAAGAAAAAGGAAAAAAGGAAGGAACACCTTCAAATGTCCCGCTAAGTTCCTTTTAAATCCGCCATCAAGAGAGAGAGAGAGAAAGAGAGAGTGAGAGAGAGAGAGAGAGAGAGAGAAGAAGAGAAAGAGAGGAATCTCATTGTGCTATAACAGAGGAAGTTAATAAAAGAAAGAAGAGGAACACGATTGTGCACTATCCTACACAGCTTGTCCTACGTCACTGGTAATTATTTATCGGCCACCCTTTGACCGAGCTATCCAACGAGCTTCGATGCCACCCTAAGAGATTCGATTAGTTCAGAGACAATCTCTGCCCATCTGCTTTTTGTCCAAAGAAAAGAGAGATAGATAGATAGATAGATAGAGATAGAGAGAGAGAGAGAGAGAGAGAGAGAGAGAGAGAGAGAGAGAGAGAAAGAGAAAGAAAAAAAGAATAGGCAAATATCATCGATTATCGGAAGAACCATTAGTTCATTAATCGACATTGTAAAAGAGGATAGATAGGGGGTGAGAAGGGTGGGTGGAATGGTCTGTAAGAAGGGTGCACCGCAAAGAAACGAAATCGTGTTCGCGTTAAATGTCATTGTGCAATTAATTATCTAGATAGTATTATAGAAGATTATTAACTTGGATGTCGGGAATGGATGACGTCTACGACATTGACACACTAAAGAAAAGAATATCAAAACGAAGAGAAGTGAATGATAGCTATGCATTTACGTATCGTACGTATAAAGCGAGCGCGACACCGGTTATTGGTTAATATATGGACAGTGATAGCCACCAAATAGCCATAATGACGTTCCCTTGAGTACGATCAAATCTGTTCTAGTCTCTCTCTCTCTCTCTCTATCTCTCTCTATCTCTCTCTATCTCTCTCTCTCTCTCTCTATCTCTCTTGATACGTTCAGTTATGTCACCGATGCAACACACCGTACAATCCCTCCGTAACGTACGTACGATCGCGTTAAACGTCCGAGACGTAATTCGCGAGTGAGAGAAATACAGCAGGGCCTCGATTCCGAACGGAAACTCGGAATTCGCATCGGCCAACATCGTGAATTTCAATTTACGACGAACCGAGCATAGAACGGACCGACAGAATTACGGGCGTGATTCGCAATTACGCCTTGCCAATCCGTTTATCATTTTTAATGCTGTTTGTCATTTGTCCAAATCGGTCTATCTGTCTGTCTATCTGTCTGTCTGTCTGTCTGTCTGTCTGTCTGTCTGTCTGTCTGTCTGTCTATCTGCCTGTCCTTTCGTCTGTCTGTCTCTCTCTCTCTCTCTCTTTTCCTCTCTCTCCTCTCGCTAATCATTTTCTACTCACTCTTTAATTCTCTCTCTCTCTCTCTCTCTCTCTCTCTCTATTTCACACACATACACACACACACACACACACACACACACACACATATATATATATATACACACATTCTCTCTCTTTCTATCTCTATTTCTATCTCACGAACGAGCTCGATTGATTCAAAGGGATTTCAGAGTATTGCGGAACGTTTATTGGATAGTCTTCATCGCGTTGCTCCGTTTTTGGCTATAGAATCGAACAATTTTCCTGGAACATTATACAGCCTTTTCGAAAGGTTCGTTAGCACGCTTCGAATTGGTGATCAAGTCCGAATTCTCCTGGCAAAATAGTCGAAATACCATAGAAATGTTTATCAAGAATAAAATGTTACCTATTTCCATTATTGCCGTATATAATACATATACATACATTAAAAGAAAAGAGAAAGAAAAAAGAAAAAAAAAGAAAAAAAAGAAAAAAAGAAAAAAAAAAAAAAGGAA
>NC_062199.1:3355706-3358989 GCF_912470025.1 Vespa velutina | reverse complement strand
GAACGAATTGAAGGTGGTGTTATATCATTCGTACGATGTAAACACGCCAAGTGTATATATCGAATTAATATCCAATTTATGTTACGTTCTATATAAAATATATACGTGAAAATATATGATTTTAATTATTAAACCGTATCGATCGTCCAAATTCGATAAATTGAAATTTCTTTTTATCGAATTATTAATCTCGTAATAAATTTGAAATTACATTTTCTAACGCTTCATTGTTTCGTTAAAAGAAGAAAAAAAAAAAAAAGAAAAAAGAAAAAGAAAAAGAAAAAAAGAAAAAAGAATAAGAAAAAGTAAAAGAAAAAGGAAAAAAGGAAGGAACACCTTCAAATGTCCCGCTAAGTTCCTTTTAAATCCGCCATCAAGAGAGAGAGAGAGAAAGAGAGAGTGAGAGAGAGAGAGAGAGAGAGAGAAGAAGAGAAAGAGAGGAATCTCATTGTGCTATAACAGAGGACCAGTTAATAAAAGAAAGAAGAGGAACACGATTGTGCACTATCCTACACAGCTTGTCCTACGTCACTGGTAATTATTTATCGGCCACCCTTTGACCGAGCTATCCAACGAGCTTCGATGCCACCCTAAGAGATTCGATTAGTTCAGAGACAATCTCTGCCCATCTGCTTTTTGTCCAAAGAAAAGAGAGATAGATAGATAGATAGATAGAGATAGAGAGAGAGACAGAGAGAGAGAGAGAGAGAGAGAGAGAGAGAGAGAAAGAGAAAGAAAAAAAGAATAGGCAAATATCATCGATTATCGGAAGAACCATTAGTTCATTAATCGACATTGTAAAAGAGGATAGATAGGGGGTGAGAAGGGTGGGTGGAATGGTCTGTAAGAAGGGTGCACCGCAAAGAAACGAAATCGTGTTCGCGTTAAATGTCATTGTGCAATTAATTATCTAGATAGTATTATAGAAGATTATTAACTTGGATGTCGGGAATGGATGACGTCTACGACATTGACACACTAAAGAAAAGAATATCAAAACGAAGAGAAGTGAATGATAGCTATGCATTTACGTATCGTACGTATAAAGCGAGCGCGACACCGGTTATTGGTTAATATATGGACAGTGATAGCCACCAAATAGCCATAATGACGTTCCCTTGAGTACGATCAAATCTGTTCTAGTCTCTCTCTCTCTCTCTCTATCTCTCTCTATCTCTCTCTATCTCTCTCTCTCTCTCTCTATCTCTCTTGATACGTTCAGTTATGTCACCGATGCAACACACCGTACAATCCCTCCGTAACGTACGTACGATCGCGTTAAACGTCCGAGACGTAATTCGCGAGTGAGAGAAATACAGCAGGGCCTCGATTCCGAACGGAAACTCGGAATTCGCATCGGCCAACATCGTGAATTTCAATTTACGACGAACCGAGCATAGAACGGACCGACAGAATTACGGGCGTGATTCGCAATTACGCCTTGCCAATCCGTTTATCATTCAAGGAGTGTTTAGACAGAAGTTTTAATGCTGTTTGTCATTTGTCCAAATCGGTCTATCTGTCTGTCTATCTGTCTGTCTGTCTGTCTGTCTGTCTGTCTGTCTGTCTGTCTGTCTGTCTATCTGCCTGTCCTTTCGTCTGTCTGTCTCTCTCTCTCTCTCTCTTTTCCTCTCTCTCCTCTCGCTAATCATTTTCTACTCACTCTTTAATTCTCTCTCTCTCTCTCTCTCTCTCTCTCTCTATTTCACACACACACACACACACACACACACACACACACACACATATATATATATATACACACATTCTCTCTCTTTCTATCTCTATTTCTATCTCACGAACGAGCTCGATTGATTCAAAGGGATTTCAGAGTATTGCGGAACGTTTATTGGATAGTCTTCATCGCGTTGCTCCGTTTTTGGCTATAGAATCGAACAATTTTCCTGGAACATTATACAGCCTTTTCGAAAGGTTCGTTAGCACGCTTCGAATTGGTGATCAAGTCCGAATTCTCCTGGCAAAATAGTCGAAATACCATAGAAATGTTTATCAAGAATAAAATGTTACCTATTTCCATTATTGCCGTATATAATACATATACATACATTAAAAAGGAAGAAAAAAGAAAGAAAAAAAAAGAAAAAAAAGAAGAAAAAAAGGAATATTTTTACAAATGTTCCCAAGTTGGTGTATTAACGTAAAAGAAGAAGAAGAAGAAGAAGAAGAAGAAGAAGAAGATGATAATGATGATGATGAAGAAAAAAGAAGAAATATTCTGAAGAAAATAATTAAATCTCATAATTCTAAATGTGATACGAATTTGTTCGCGAGTTAGTTGCAAGTTAGCGCGAGTCTCCTAAAGTTCAATCAAATTAAATCCTCTTAAGGGTGGAGGAGTGAGAACGAAGAATAGTAGGGGAAGGGGAAGGAAAATAATTGTTCATCAGGATTCACCGTCTGACAAAGAGAAAGTAACGAAAGGGGAGAAGAGAAAAATAGAAAAAAAAAAAAAAAAAAAAAAAAAAAAAAAAAAAAAAAAAAAAAAAAAAAAAAAAAAAAAAAAAAAAAAAAAAAGAAAGAAAGAAAGAAAAAAAAAAAAAGAAAAAAATTCATCGTGGTTTTATATCGCGAAATATTATTAATATTTTTTCCGTCCTAAATCTACCTAGCAACGCGAAAAAGAAAAGGTTCACAAAGGCAAACCGGAATTCCTCTACTTTGTGAAACGTTGAAACGCATAGATCTTACCGAAACGCTCCTCGACTAGTGGTGGTCCTGTTGAATAATTCTCAACACAACCGACAAATAGCGCGTGCCGTAATATCTCACTCGCGGATAGCAAAGCATTTCGCGATGTGCTCTCATGGAATTCAGGATAAAATTTTCCAAGCTTATTTCTTGCTTATTTCTTGCTTTTTCTTCTTCTTCTTCTTCTTCTTTTTTTCCTTTCTTACTTTCTCTTTTTTTTTTCTTCTCTCTCTCTCTCTCCCTCTTCCTTTTTCTCTTATATCCTCTACGTGTCTCGAAGGAATGCTTCGGGCAATATCGATAAGTCCCGTCAATTTCCTTTTTATCGCTTTTATTCGCAATAGTCGTTAGTAGTCGTCGATTCGGTAAAGAGTACTTATTTATACGCCTCGCTCGTCATATCAGCTCGGATCGTCAAACGATTTACGATGTGCGACCTGAAACACTGGATATTGGCTCGTCCCCTTTACGCTCTCTCTCTCTCTCTCTCTCTCTCTCTCTCTCTCTCTCTCCCCTTTCGCTTTCATCATCCCATGCCCATTCACTTTCTCTATCTCTTTATCTCTCTATCTCT
>NC_062199.1:3318206-3353206 GCF_912470025.1 Vespa velutina | reverse complement strand
TACGCATACATTTTTATGAATATACAGCACCCTTGGCCATACGATGTTAACCGCGCGAAAACATTTCGATGCCGGAGAGGTGGTCGGGGGGAAAGGGGTTGGTGGAAAGAGGGAGGGAGAGAGAGAGAGAGAGAGAGAGACAGAGAGACAGAGAAGAGAAGAGAGGAAGGATGAAAGGAAAGAAAACGCGGGAATAAAATCTTCCGAGGGAGTTGCTGAATTTCGTTGCTTTCGCGCCCGCCCGTTATAACTTTGGCTGGCATGCCTCGAGAACGTGAGAGGTGGGTCCTCCTCCCCTGGCACTTCTCTACGCTCGCAATATTCGTACTTTTTAAAATACTTCGTTAGATTCGAGATTAAAGTTGAAATGGAAGAGCATCGGCCGTATTCCGAGGAATGAACGATTCCGATGAAATTTACAGAATATAAAGAGAGTTCGCGCGTCAAAATGAAATATATAAAACGTTGCTATCTTTCAGTGTTCTTTTTTTTCTTTTTTTTTTTTTTTTGGTCGCTTTCTTATTTTCTTCTTTCTATTTCTTTTCTATTTTTTTTTCTTTCCTTTTTTTTTTTTTTTTCTTTTCTTGTTCGAGTTACATTTAATAATATACGTTATTATTTGGACAATCGAAAGATTTTTCCTTTTAAAAATACATACGTATTATTTTCAATTTCAACGTGTTTATCAATGATGTTACGTGTAGTCTTTCAATAATTATACATCTCTTACGTTTATAATTTAATAAAATTTTCAAACGACTAATGAAATATTTTTCAACCTGTACAGAAAAATAATTCGACGTCACGACGGATATAATAATAAACGGTATATTTAAATGAAAATAGGATGAGAATGGTTTTTTTTTTTTTGTTTTTCTTTTTTTTCATGTTTTACTTTTCTTCTTTTTTTCTTTCTTTTTTTTTTTTTTTTTTCGTTCAAGTGCCACCAAGAACATCATAAAAGTTATTTCTATGAATTATAAGTGAGTTCTTGAATTTGTACGGGGTTTCGAGAGAAAAAGAAAAGGAAACAAAAAAAAGAAAAGAAACAAACAAACAAACAAACAAACAAACAAACAAACAAAAATCCAAGTTATATGAAAAATAATAATAATAAAAAAAAAAAAAAAAAAAAAAAAATACGAACGGTTCTAATGAGTTTTCACTCTACTATCGATCTCATCTGATCCTCGTTCTAGTCTGCTGGAATACGAGAAACAACATTGAAGGGGTTCCGAACAGACTCGACAGAAAGCTGGCTGGACAGTTTGGTGACTATAGCTGTGATACGCCATGGGCATTGATCGAATCAGCAGCACAGGCAATGGAATCAAAACACGACGAAGGAATCGAATTCGTCCTGTGGACGGGGTAGGTCGAAAGGTTCGATTCGAACTTCGTTGCACTCGAAAAGAGCAACCAAGTGCAATAAAGTACAATAAATATCTTCACATGCCCTTTCTTTATATATTTAATTCGCCTTGTAAATTTTTTTATAAAATATTAACCGACTCGTTTATTATAAACCCTAGAGAGAAGTTCTTTTCTTTATCTTCTTTTTTAATTTTTTTTTTTTTAATTTTCTCTCTCTCTCTCTCTCTCTCTCTCTATCTCTCTTTCTCTCTCTTTATTTCACCCTCTCTCTCTTTCTCTCTCTTTCTCTCTCTCTCTCTCTCTCCATTTTTATTTATTTTTTATTTGTTTTTTATTTTTATTTTTTTTTTTTTTTTTTTTTTTTTTTTTTTTCAAAACAACGAGAATCTTTTCGCGTATAAAATAAATTTTATTTCGTTCGTTCGGGTCAACGTACGCGTTTGCGCCTTCGTTTGCTCGCGTTATAATCTCGCAAAACTCTGCCACGATTAAAGTCGACAGAATGGCGTGCACATGTACAGGTTTACATCGTAATACCGTAAAGAGAAATATGTATGTATGCACACGGAAAAGGGCGCCGAGTTGGGAAATTCAAGCTCGAATCGTTTCGACATTTTTGATAAAACAACGTGATTTAGCTCTATGTTATATATATATATATATATATATATATATATATATATATATATATATATACGTATGCATAGTGTATACGTATATTTTGTTAACAATAATAATTAAATTGACCGACTTGATAATCGGTGAATTGCGAAATTCGTATCCCCCTATTGTAATCAACTCATTAGTTTAATCCGTATATTGTATTAATTATTAATCGCATTCCAATTCATGCGTAACGTTTGTTTGCAACTTTGATTTATACCGACCTATTAAAAGGAACGTTTTTCGTTTTAATTATGTACATAACCATGATCGAATATAATACTAAAATACAATATAAAATCTTTTTATACTCGAAAGAAAGAAATCGTTGCTATAATTTTCCATCGTGGGAAAAATTTTCCATCGTGTAATAAAATTGCCCGAGTTAAAAGATAGTTTAGTAGTAGGAACGAAAAGGATGAAGAAAAGAGAAAAAGAGAAGAATTAAAGGAAAAAAGAAAAAAAGAAAAAGAAAAAGAAAAAGAAATAAAAGAAACAGAAAAGGAACAAAAAAAAAAAAAGAAAAGAAAAGAAAAGATAAAAAGAGAAAAAATAATAGACTTAACTGGTTATATATATATATGTCGACGGAGAACATAAAAGTTTGGTGCGCGATCCTCAAAGGGAAAATTGTTACTCTCTTCCTTATCGTTTCTTCGTAGACTCTCATTACTATCGAACCGTCGTCCATCGACCATGGTCACCACTTCTCGTAGTAATCCCTAGCGAGTGCGACTAAGGCTAACGAGGTCGTAACTACTTGTTGCAGTGACGCGCTGACGCGCACAGCCATGAGCGGCGAGCTTCGACTGCAGTATTTGCAGAATTTGACTGATCTGTTGTCCCGCACGTTCAAGGCACAATTTGTGTTTCCTGCATTGGGACACGAAGACATAGGAGTGAGCTTCGAACAGCTCTCATTACTCTGGCAACAATGGCTGCCTCAAGAAGCTATGGATACTTATTTGAGAGGTTAGTATTGAAACAATTGACGTTATTATAATAAAATAAAGAAACAGAAGAAAAAGAAAAGGAAAGAAAAGAAAAGAAAAGAAAAGAAAAAAAAAAAGAACCACCAAGAACGAGAAATAACATTTATCTTATTTATTTCTATATTTATAGCTGGCTATTACACGATCGAACAGAGTTCCGCGAAATATCTGATCGTCTTCCTCAATACGAATCTTTGGATGAATCTATCGGAAAATCGTATGGCGCATCGAACCAGCGGTATCACCGTCGATAATTCACAGGATCCATTTGGTCAATGGCTATGGTTCGAATCCGTTTTGAAAAAGGCACGGAAAGAGGATAAAGCGGTAAAGTCTTAAATAAGTTTATCAATTATTTAAACGTGTTATCGAGTTTGTCGGTTTCTCTGCCAGACGAACGTACCATTAACTTAAACTAATTACAAGACCAACATAGTCGCTAAGTATCTATCGTACAGTTACGTGTATTAAGGGAGGAAGTTCGATAATTAAAAGGATCAAGTGATCGCCAGGGTATTAACCGGAGACGTAGAATTCGTTTGAAAGCTTTAGGTAACGTTAATACCTAGATGGTTATGTACCGAGACGACACGCTCGCAAATGAGATTCCGTTGATCGCCCGTCAAAACCTGACAGGACATGATTTATCGACGAAGCATACAAAGTCCATCCTTAGCTCTGTTATACCAGACGATCACTATCGAGAACGATGGAGATCTCACTTTCCCTTTCATGGTTTACGCCTAATCGTTCCTTGGATCAAGACTCCTCACCCTTCACTCCCCATCCCACTTGTCCATTACTATATTCACTCGTTGTTACTTCGTTTCTTTCTCTTTCTTACATTTTGAAGGATTACTTCAATCACGATATAGATAATCGGACAATTTTTACGATCAATCTAACTACCATTGATGGATCAGAGAATATCAGCAGAGTCAATTTTTCTTACGAAATTCTTAAGTTTTGACGTGAAATTTAAAAATGAAGAAGAAGGAACCATTATATGTTAGGAGTTAACTGGTAACAATTTTTCCTAAGAAAAATTCTTTTGAAAGAAAACGATTCGGTTAGTTGTATACCGACGTTAGAAGAAGAACGGCATGGAGAACGGGGACGCAAAGGGACAAATATCGCGGCTCAAACTTATCGGTTATCGATTATGCCCTAAGGCGCATTGAACGAGGATGACATACGCGAGGAGGAGCTTACTTGGGCTTTTCCTACGCGAGTATACGATGCAACCCCTGCTATCGATAAATTATGGAAGGACTTCGTATTCTATGGACGACGAGCTACCAACTCTCATATACATACATACGTCGTTGCACGCCTATGCCATTGATCCCGATCGGTATTAACCACCATATCGATATATAGCATTCTATATATATATATATATATATATGATACACCATAGCCACCATATCTGACACATAAGTACACACGAGCGTAAGCAGTCCTGGCATTTCGTAGCACGCTCCAATAGCTATGGATCGTACATTTCCCACGATGGTATTGTCACCTCTATAGGATACCAAAGGGATTCTATTCTATTCTATTCTCTCTCTCTCTCTCTCTCTCTCTCTCTCTATCTATCTCTCTCACTATCTCCATCTCTATCTCTCTCTTTCTTACGGCGTTCTTACGAGATCTCAGATCTTTGTTAGAGGCTTATATGGCATTTTTCAAAATCTATAAATGTTCTCTCAGTAAAATAGACTACGGAGTTAGCTATTTCATTTCGTGATATATCTTCGAGACATGGGATTATTATACATATAAATATACTACAATGAAAGGAGAAAGAATTTTTCATTTGTCCTGAAGTTCAAGGCTGACGTAATCCTTTAAACATCAAGATAACTCTAAGAGATACGTTTAAACGAGTTTTCGAAATTTCTTTAAGAGTTATTTTTCGGCGAAGTTTAATAAAATAAAAGTTCCATATGGGTTGTCGAGAAAGGTATGGGATAAAAGTTTATGAAAGAGGGAAAAAGGAAATATATCGAAGGTTATATCTACGACGTTCCATCCGACCCTTGTTTGTTCTACGTCGAAACTCATTCCTAAGTTAAGCTTTGATCGATTTTCGTTTGCGGGCCAATGAAATTAATGTGATGATTGGGGAAAACTCGAGAAAATATTTCACGTCTATGAAAACGTATGAATATCTATGACTTTATATGAGACACTCGTTATCGATATTAAAATAAAATGAGAATGTTCGAAACTTTAATCGCTTTTAACATATATATATATATATATATATATATATATATATATATAACCAATGAAATAATTAATGAGATTACAGGCAGGAGAGATTTGGGTGAATGGAAAAAAAAAAAAATTTTTCATCATTATCTCTATAACATTTTCGATATTTTTTGTTCTTTTATGATTATAAAAGGAGGAGGAAGAGACGAAAAAAAAAAAAAAAAAGAAAAAAAAAATAAAGAAAAATATAAAAAGAAAAAAAAAGGAGAAAAAAGTTAGGAAACTTGCAATGACATTTTTTTCGAAAATCTTTTTAAACGATCAGACATATAATACATCCGATTTAACGATCGATAAGGATATAATCCGTAGATTGTAATAATCCATAAGCAGTTTCGGTTTCCTTGATCCGACGAACCACCAAACTCGAAAACCGAGGACAGAGCTAGGAAACGGTATGGCAACGACGAGAGAATCGATCGATTCTCGACAGGCCGATAATACGATTACAAATTACGGGCCGTTTAAGCGCGTCAGCGGCAAAACTGACCAATCAGCGTCCCTATTGTAGTCTCGTCGGATTCGTTTCTATCCAAGTGAATGGTACTATGTGAATCTTGCACCTTTTACCTACTTTTCCCATTGTTATTTTCAAATAGAAATACGTCATTTATTTCTCTATTTTTCTCTTTCTCTCTCTCTCTCACACACACACACACACACACATTGAAACTTTTTCATCGTTATATTATTCCTTAATAAATAAATAACAGTCAACGATATATAATAATATTATTTTAGATTAAAAAATAAAATAAATCCCTTATAACTTTATTATCATACTTCCTTATCAATTCTATTATCGTCCTATAATTAGGAATTGGTTTCATTAATGGAAAATCCTTTAATCAAGCGTAACGTAACGTACGTTAGGTAGTATCTGTATGATAAAGATATAGCTTCAAAACTCGATGAAAGGCGATACACGAGCATAGTTGTCTAGTACATCTGTTGTCCTAAACGTTGAATCCGCGTGTATATATCAAGTTGAGAATATCGTAGGAAAGCTCATCGACCGAATGTAAGCATCGAGAACAACGCGCCGTGGTCTCTAGTTTCCTCTTGTTTGTTCGGTACTCGGATTTCGGTATACTCGGATTAGTATACCGAACTTCATATAATGGATTAATGCCTGGAAGAGATTAAATACTTTATCATAGAAATATAAAATATATCTATGCGATATGAATTACTTTAAATATTTTCATGAATAATATTCATTCAATCTCATATAAACAATAGAAACATTTTAACTTCGATTCTATTTTAAAAACTCAAGATCGAATAATAATGGTTAATGAAATATATATACATTATATATATATATATATATATGTATATACTTACTCCTCGAAATATCCGATAAGTTAAGCAAATAGGAAGTTATTATCGATCTAATTACTTCCTCCATTCGAAGTACTTCCTCCATCTTCTCTCATTTCTCCTACCTCTTCTTATCAAATCTTTCCTTTCTCTCTCTCTCTCTCTCTCTCTCTCTCTTTCTCTCTCTCTCTCTCATTCTCTTTCTCTTCTAAAATGGCGTTCGCCGTAAAACGATCCTAAAACGAACGAAGAAAAGAAGTTAGTCTTCCTTCCGACGTTCCATCCCATCAACATTAGTAACTTTTCTTTCCTCCCTTTGTCTACTGTCCGATTCCGTTCCCATTTTTGCTCATTCCCAAGTTCTCGAGATCGTTCTTTTACTGGAAATGCTATCTCGATGACGGTAGACGGCTTTGGGATCAACCCTGTGGAATGATATCATCGTAGAACTAGAAGAAGAGAGGAGAGAAAGAGAAAGAGAGAAAGAGAGAGAGAGAGAGAGAGAGAGAGAGAGAGAAGGCTAATTTCACGAACGTGCTCGATCGACCGTCTCTACCATGTATGCATGTATCTACGTAGGTAGACTTCCTTCCTTCCTTCCTTCCTTACTTCCATTCTTCCTTCCACTTGATCTGTATGCAGGATCCAACATGAATCCCTATAAGAAAACGATATAGATACGCGGTATATGATCATGCGTGACTTTATACGCAGAGATGCATTTCATGAATACGATTATCCATAACGTCGAGTTTAAATTTCTTTTACGTTTATCCCCTATGTAATTTTCTACAGTTTACAGTTGAATCTCCGTTTCAGAAAACGACTTTTACACGAACGTAAACACGAGAGAGAGAGAGAGAGAGAGAAAAAGAGAAAGAGATAGATACGATAGGAACGACGACACAAACGAGACTAACATTGCCAACCTACATACATAAATATATATATATATATATATATATATATATATATATATGTATGTATGTATTTACTCGAACGTAAATAGAATTATTTAACCTTGATATCTTCTTGAAAGTTTAAAGAACCGAGGATAAATCGAATAGATCGTATAATATTGTAGATCATTTTTCGTTTTCTTTTTTTTTTTTTCTTTTTTTTTTTTTTGTTTCGTTTTTCTTCTTTTTCTTTTATCCTTTTCAAAAGAGTGTCACGTATTAAATAAAATACCTACGTATGTATATTTAATTATTTTAATTTTATTTGCTAAACGCTATTTTGTCCTTCTTAATCTTTCCTCAAATGAAAAAAAAAAGAGAGAGAGAGAGAGAGAGAGAGAGAGAGGATTTTTCTCTCTCCAAAGAAGCTTAGAAAATATTTGTAGGTTTGTTTGTTGGAACCTTCAAAGAGAATATACGCAAACCATTTATGGTTAGTAATGAGAAACTTTCCACCCTTTTCCCCCTTGAGGCTAACTCACACGTGTCTCGTACGTGACTCGCATCAAGGGTGTATTTAGTTAACGTGTATACTCACGTGACAAAGTTGACGTGGTAAGGTTCTAAAAAAAAAGAATGTGTGACATTACTTTCTGGTGTGTGGAGCAGGTGTTCATCGTCGGTCACACACCACCAGGAGTTGATGATCGTGAGAGCGGTACCGCAACCCTGAACGAGAGGCACAACGCCAAGTACCTTCAGGTGGTACGTCAAAATGCGGACATCATACGCGGACAGTTCTTCGGGCACTGGCACTCTGACACGTTTCGTGTCATCTACAGTGACACTGGTATGCGCGCTTTCAGATAAAAAAAAAGAAAAAAAAAAAGGGGGGGGGAAAGCAAAAAAAAAAGATAAAAAGAAAAAAGAAAGAAAGAAAGAAAGAAAGAAAATGAGGACACGACTCTCTTTCTTTTCAATTCGTTCTCACACCACGAGATCTCTGAATGGCTCATTAGCAACGTAGAAAATTTATCGTGATTAATTTCACAACTCATTTTATACGATGAAAATTCTTCGTATACTCGAAAGAATATATATATATATATATATATATATATATATATATATATATTCTCGTTGCTTTATCTTGATAAAAAAAAAAAAAAAGAAAAAAAAAAGAAAGAAAAAATGATTAGCTTAGGGATAACTTTTTGTTTGTGATATATCTTTAATTTTTTTTCTCTCTCTTTTCGTTTTTTTTATTATTATTATTGTTATTATTATTATTATTATTATTATTATTATTATTATTATTATTATTATTATTATTATTATTATTATTATTATTGTTGTTGTTGTTATTATTATTATTATTATTATTATTATTATTATTATTATTATTATTATTATTATTATTATTGCTTTACGAATGTATTACGTATCGATAGGAAATCCAGTCTCCTGGATAATGATAGCACCTAGTATATCACCGAGTACACCAGGAGGGGGACCGAACAATCCCGGATTTAGGCTGTACAAATTTGAAACTGATACAGGACAAGTAAGTAATAAATTTCAGGATGAACGGAGTCTTCTTAAATCAAGGAATCAATGGCGATTATCGGGATATATTCTTTCCTGTTCGCAGGTTTTGGATTATTACCAGTATTATCTTAATCTAGCGGAGGCAAATAAGCAAGGCTCGGCAGATTGGAAGATGGAGTATTCGCTCTTAGAATATTACGAAATGAATGAGATAACAGCGATCAGCCTGCATGATCTCGCCGATCGATTCACGCAATCCAGCGACTACGCTTTCGTAAGGTACGTAATTAATGAACTTTCTTGTTTTTTTTTTTTTTTTTTTTTTTTCTTTTTTCTTAAATGCCATCAGATAAAATTGCAAGTTGGTTAACTTTTTTAACATCTTTAAAACGTCGACGAAAGTAGATGAATTGAGGATTTCGATAAAAATATCTCTGTGATTGAATTTTATTTTTTTCTTCTTCCTTTTTCTTTTTTTTTTTTTTCTTCTTCCTCTTCTCTCTTCTTCTCGACTAATCCCACTCGGATTCTCACGTCGATCAATAATAAAATTAATCAAATTTGAAAATCGTGGCTCCGTAACGTGTATAGATATCTCTCAATTATACCTAATAACTTTTCATATAATGCAGAGGAAGAAGAAGGAAAAAAACAAAAAAAAAAAAAAAAAAAAAAAAAAAAAAAAAAAAAAAAGAAAAATAAAAAGAAACGTTTATATTAATTGTACTCAAACACCTTCCGTTTTCGTCGTACATATAATACTAACAGCTGGCATTAATTAGTTCCCTCGAAATCATTAAAATCTAATGTGCCAGTCAAAGTGAGAGGAATAGAGGGAGAAAGAGTATAGGGGTAAAAGAGAGAAAGAGAGAAAGAGAGAGAGAGAAAGAGAGAGAGAGAGAGAGAGAACAGGAAGTTTCGAGTCTCGAGCTAGCACGATATTACAATTTGACGGTTGCGTGAGATATTTCGTATCACGGTGAATCGGTCTACTATTAATAATTCCCATACTTCTCTACGCAATTATCCGCGATAATAATTTCAGGCAAGTAGAGCAGATAGCTGTCTGCCCTTTTCGAGGCAATCGCGCCATTACGATGCTAATGGTCGTCCCGATACGGTCGATCGAGACCACCACACATTTCATTTATTTTATCAATATACATTTTGTATCTGTATATACATACATACATACATATATACATACATATATAGATAGATACATGCATACGTACTTATATACACATATATGCGAACCGACGAAAAATTAAAGCGAAATCTTAAACGAGATAATATCTTTCGACAAAAAGATAAATACGTAACGAATAAAAAAAAAGAGAAAAAAAAAGAGAAAAGAGAGAGAGAGAGAGAGAGAGAGAGAGAGAGAGAGAGAGAGAGAAGAAAAAAAAAGCAGAACTCGTGCCGGGTTGGACCGACGATCCGTCAAAAGTACAGGGAACATTTGATATTCTAGTACAGTACTTTAAACGAACGTGACAAACATTTTTATCGATGTTCATTTCGACCAATGCCGGATATACTATCGTATTTACTCTTTCTATGAGACTCGAAATAACGATCACCATAGTTACACCATATTAGATACAATTTTATTTCGAAAGTGCTATTAGAATAATTAATTAATTATGACAAAAGTCTCTCGTGTGAGTTAAAGTGAATCGATAAATAATTAAATAAAAAAAAAAAAAAAAAAAAGAAAAAAAGAATAGAAAAGAGAAAAACACGGTTTCTAAACCAGACGGATAGAAGCAGAAGAATAGAGAGAAAGGGAGAGAGAAAAAGAGAGAGAGAGAGAGAGAGAGAGAGAGAGAGGAAGAAGTTGTGGAACTTTGGAAACAAACTTGCGACGAGCAAGAGCTATAATAAGTCCCCGAGAGAGCAGCTTTCAAGAAGTCAAATATTATTGGAAAGCGTACTTTTGTCAATCGAACGTACGACGAACGGAATGGAAACATGAATTTCTACGGAATCGATGGTATTAAATAAACTAAACGTCGAGAGAATGAAATACTCTTTAGGAAAAGAAAAATATATATATATATATATAATAAAATTGTTTTATCGTACAAATAAATATGTAAAAAATAATTCGAAATAGTTATAAACCTGTTTGACAAACTACATAGAATGATTCGTGAAAGGAATAGAAATTTTTAATATCTGTCAAAAATACGTAGCATGACGTAGCTCTAACGACGTATCAAAATGTCCAATCTGTTATGATTGATAAGCCGATCGAAATCTCTCGACGTTATATATTAACGAATCATGCTATGTTTCATGATTGTATTAATCTTGCAAGCACCCTTGCAAGTACTTTCTCATTATGCGCAGATATTACGCAGCTAATACGGTATCACTGCCACGGGAAGTGGAGAAGATTTGGGGTTGCGGTGGTCCTTTGAATGGGGTCTGTGCTTTGCATCATTATTGCACGGTCACCCGACTCAGCGTGCAATTGTTCAAGGAATGTTGCGCCTCTTATGCATATCCATTGGCATCAAGAGCCAGATCGCAGACGTCGTATCGCAGCCTGTCTATCGTCCATATCATGCTAATCATCCTTTTGCACTTCGTAAATCTATTGCAAAACCGGTAGGATGCGGAAACGAAAAGCTCTCAAAGAGCGGCTACGATCGAAGCTGTCACCTCGGCCGCTTTACACGAACATTTACTAAGACACACTTAAACCATACACACGCAGAGATACAAATACAGCTACGTTTCTTCTTTAGTCATCGTGTCGTCCCGAGAATCAGGGTCGAAGCGCCCGCACTCTCTTCGTCGAGATAAGTAAATCCTCGTTCTAGGATAGCCGACTATAATGGCGACTATATACGTATCTCGACGTAAAGAACGTCGCAAGCGCGATCTCCTTTGTCTCCTTCCTTCCTTCCTTCCTTTCTTCTATCCTTCTCTCTCTCTCTCTCTCTCTCTCTCTCTCTCTCTCTATCTCTATCTCTATCTTTCTCTCTTTCTTATCCTCATACTCCTTTTTTCCCCACTAACCACCCCTCGAACGACATCTTTATTCTTTTTTCGTAGATCCTACATGTGGGTTACTCCCTACGATAGTCACATCGTATTCGATGTTTTTAAGGATAAATGCGAATATCGTCGACTGAAATGATTGGAATCGTTGAAATTTTCCTACTCCCTTCTCTCCCTTCTCATCCAACCTATTCCTTCTTCTCCTTCTATTCCTCTTTCTCATTCTCCTCTAACATCGAATCCTGTTCGTGCCATCGGCAAAACGAGATTTCCAATTCCATTTTCGCTCCCCGCAACATTATCTAAGCTATCACGATGTCGGACTAGAAATTTTCTCCCGTCGACGTGACGGCTGCTTTTCTAGAATTTTTTGCTCGAAAAATCCCTTATTCTCTTCTTCTTTATTTTTTCTTTTCCTTTTTTTTTTCTCGTTCTTCCTCCTCCTCCTCCTCCTCCTTCTTTTACTTTTTCTTTTTCTTTTTCTTCCTCTTTTTCCTTATCCTTTCTTTTGCGTTAAGTTTTATATATAAAACCTACATCATCCAACGTTCCTCGGATGGTTAGGACGTTGATCGAATGGAACGTTTTTCGAAACGCGAATGACGGATGGTGTTCTATTGGATCTGGTGCGTTCGTTTTATCATTGCCCTATTGTTTGCCAAAGTCAACATTGTTGTTCCTTTAAAGGGGGAGGGGGAGGGGTGCGGCTTTGAGCGAAGTCGACGACTCGGGAAAGTGACAACGTCGGAGTGCATAGCTTAAAGAGCCATTATATTCGTACCACCATTTTGCGATTGTCGAAACGATGCAGTATTTCTTAATAAACGATTCATGGATTTGTATGAATAGTTTTTCTTTCATTAAAATCCTCCTTAATTCCTTCTTCCAATCGATAATCGTCCATTCGATCGTTGCCATCGGTATTGGGGGAGGGAGGAAAGGCGAGGGAAAAAAAAAGGGAAAAGAAAAAGGAAACGAAAGAAGAACGAAAGAAAGAAAGAAAGAAAATAAAAAGGAAAAATTCGTAAAAAACAACGATATAATGAAATTAACTGTAGCAAAAGTAGCGTTTATAATCGAATAAATTGAAATTTCGACCGATGGAACGAACGTTTCTGAAATTCGCACTGATCAAAGTTTGACAAAAAAAAAAAAAAAAAAAAAAAAGAAAAAGAAAAAAAGAAAGAAAGAAAAAAAAAAATAAACGATATCAAAGAAAATTTCCGCTCAGTGGATCGCATTATTAAATTATACCACGTTCGATTTCATTGTATACAAATCGTTAAATTGTTATTTTCAAAAGTTAAATTATGATTAAAAAACATCGTCAGGAATTATTAAATGTTTAAATACAAATCCAAAAATATTCGATTCTTTGTGATTCTTTGTTCACAATATCCAATGAAATTTCAATGCTACATTTCAACGAAAGCTTAATAAATGCCGCGAAAATATATATATATATATATATATATATATATATATATATATACATACATACATATATGTGTACGTGTATGTGTGTGTGTGTGTTTGTGTATGTGTGTGTTTGTATCTATATCGGTAGAATATAACGAGACAGAGTAGGGAAAATCGCAATTAATTTCATAGTCGGTATAGTTAGTATCAAGTGGAGTTCCTGAAACGAGCTCTGCTTCGAAATACCAGGTGACAACGGATATGAAGATAAGTTGTTCATTAACTCGAAGGTGGGAGGGGGGGGGGGAGGGGTCATTTAACAGCAAAATGTGAGAATTTTGCTAGCTTAATGAGAATCCGAATTCACTATACGAAATAACAATTAGAAAACGAAGATCTTGATATAGTCCATTCTTTGATTTGACTTGATCTACCATCGTCGATGATACGAGAAATTAGTTACGAAAGATCCTTTGAAATTATCAAATATGTCTGTTTGAAATTTGGAACGTAAATATGGAATATACAAAAAAAAAAAAAAAAAAAAAAAAAAGAAAAAAAAAAGAAAAAAAAAAAACAAAAAAAAAAAAGAAATTCCTTCTCAAGGATATTCCTTTTCTTTTCCACCCCCCCCCTCCGCCGCTTGTTTTCTTACGATCTCGAAAAGAAGAAAGAAAAAAAAAAAAAAAAAAAAAAAAAAAGAAAAGAAGATGTATAAAAATGTAACGTTTAGAGTACGAAACAAGGACAAAGAATTTTCGACCCCAAAATTAGGACTTATTTAACATAATAAATCTCTACGTTATACGGACTTAATACAGTGCCTCTGGCAGCAGGAAGCACGCAACCTTCCTCGGCTTTTTCTTTTTGTGGTTGCTCCTGTTGGTGTTGCTGACGCTGATGGTGTTGGTGCTGCTGCTTTTGCCACTCTCTGTCTTCTGGAATTATCGTGTACAGCATATCCTAGTCATAATATAGTACTATATGTAGAATCATAAGAGAGAGAGAGAGAGAGAGAGAGAGAGAGAGAGAGTGTGTGTGCGTGTATGTGTGTGTGGATGGTGGTTCTCAACTGGGGTGAACTAAAACTCAACTTTTTAATCTATAAACTCGATTTTTCGATTAAACGTCATACCGACAATATTCGTGATATTTTGTATGTTTTTCTCTTTTGTTTATATTTTTTTTTTCCTTTTTCTTTTTTTTCTTTTTTCTTTTTTTTTTTTTTTTTTTTTTTTTTTTTTTTTTTTTTTTATGAGCCAGTAACCTGGAACAATGGTACTTTCGAGAACGATACTAAAAAATGAAAAAATGAAAAAAAAAAAAAAAAAAAAGAAAAATAGAAAATAGAAATATTCCCTGATCGATCGGTTCTTCATTCGAAAATATACTCCATTTTGATCGAGGAAACGTATCCTTCCTCCATCACGTAGATCACGTATATCGAATGTGTATGTTTATCGCTTGTGGGCTTCATCAAAGTGGATGTTTACAGATCAAATGGAAGCGAGAGTACATACATACATACCAACAATGTTTGATCGTACATGTATTCGCAATACTTGTATCTTGCTTTGCCTCGATAGTCGAGAAAAAGCTTTGTTTTTTATGAAGTTTCAACAATGACATTCTCGCTATTCTTTTTTTATACATGTGAATTACTTTACACACACACAGATATAAACACAAAAATACAAAACGCACATAAACATGTATGTATGTATATACGTATGTATGTATCTATGTATCTATGTGTGTGTGTATGTATGTATGTATGTGTATATATGTCCTTACGCAAACGTGATTCATTCAATTCAAATAGCTAAGTTATAAAATGTAAAAGGTAACAATTCCCTTCGCGATAACGTCAACGCGAATAAAATATACAATTTTTACGAGGAAAATGAAAAAAAAAAAAAAAAAAAAAAAAGAAAAAAAAAAGAAGAAAAAAAGAAGAGATTTCTCATCTCCCTTTTTTCTTTTTTTTTTTTCTTTCTTCTTCTATCTTTCTTTCCTTTTTTATTCCCTTCCTAAAACTTGCAAAGCTCTTGAAAGAAAATGTTTTATGTACGTATAAAATGGAATACCGATGGTACACGTTAAGAAAGGATTCCTCCAAACGAATAATACGATTTGAGTAAGATATCTATCTCTGTGCTCACTGTATCATGTATTTTACAATAAACTATATTATTAAAACCGATTCGTATTATAATTTTATATCCAATCTTTTTTATCCATTCAAATCGAAAAAATTATTCCTCCTCTTATTTCACGATGCATGTATGTGTGTAGTAGAGATTTAAAAAAACAAAAAAATAATTTTCTCTCTCCTCCCTTACACTCCCTCACCCTCACCCTCTCTCTCTCTCTCTCTCTCTCTCTCTCTCTCTCTCTCTCTTTCGTTGTTACGATACTTAAGATTATAACCTGTTATAACATGTTATTATTTAATTAACGTTGTTATTGTTGAAAATCTCGTCGCTTATCATTAGATATAATACCTTATCCGAGCGGTGTTACATCGTTGTATTCGTATTTTCAAAGACTATCTATTTCTTTCTTCTTTTCCGTTAATAGTATCCATCCCTTAACTCATTTTACTTTATTTTTGTAGGTAAACCGCAATGGAACTAGCGGTTGTACGCGTATACGAGTAGGTCCGTGATGACGTTATTCGCATGTTGCTCACGCAGTTGGAAAAAGACCACGTACGAGCACTGCGCGTATCATCGAAGCTCGTTAAAACTGTACGATGTCCTAGGATTTTTATTACGCTTGAAAGTCTGACGAGACAATATTGTGTATGTATGTGTGTGTGTGTGTGTGTGTGTATTTTTTTTTACTTTTCTTTCTTTTCTTTCTTCTTTTTTTTTTCCTTTTTTTTTATTTTTCTCTTCTCACCAATCTCCCACTTGCAAATGTTCCTTAATCTTCTTCAAACAAAATATTGAGATATATATTTGTAACACTCGTCGAAATACTTTTCAGTATTCTACTTTTCTTTCTTTTCTTTTTTTTCGTTTGTTTCGTTTTTGTTTTTTTTTCTCTCTTTCTCTCTCTCTCTCTCTCTCGTCTGTCGCTAATTAGAACACGTAGGATATTATTCCATCGGACGTTCCCTCTGAAAGATAAAATTTTCTATAATAAAAATAACAAAAAGAAAAAAAAAAAAAAAGAAAAAAAAAAGGAAGAACAGAAAAAAAACGAAAGAAATAAATAAAAATAAAAAGAAATAAAACAAAAAAGTATACAGATATCAATTAAAAATAACGTTCGAAAAATTAATTAGAACCGTCAGGATTGCTTGACAAATGAGGCAGAAATTAACCTGCAAGCCTTGTTACTTACATCTATAATACACGGTACACGGATCGAAGAGAGTGACAATCTCAACATACATTCTATCCGTTAGTCGGTATAATCGGATTATTATGTCACGACTTATGCTCGTGCTTGGCTAACGGAAGCGACTGCCACGACGCGTCGGTAGATGGTTTGAAAAGCTTAGCACGTATTAACATTTTTCTGAGGGTGAAAGAGAATGCTTTCTTTTGTCAGTCCTATGCAAAGCTTGAAACTTGCGATAGACGTGGCCTATGAAAGTACACGTTACGACTCCTGTTGCTCTCCAACATTACATATGTATATATATATATATATATATATATATATATGCGTGTAGAAATATACATGAGAAAGAGAAAGAGAGAGAGAGAAAACCGGAGGAGGGTTGAAACGCTTGTCAACATCGTTGGAGAATGAAGAAAACACGTTTGCAATGTTAAACTGCAACGAAAGAGAATACGATCTTATATTCTCTGTGCACACGCTCTGACTCGCCCTTAAAACTCCCTTCTTTTTTCCTTCATTTTCGAACTTTTTTCCGTCCAGGGTTTGCCGGCCAGTCGGCGTGTTGCGGTCGACGACTCCTTCTACATACACGACGGACGTAACATCGCGAGTTTTTTGTACCCTTCATATCCTCTCGTTTTTCTCTCTTTCTCCCTCTCTCCCTCTCTCTCTCTCTCTCTCTTTCTCTTTCTGTATCTCTATTTATCTCTGTCTCTATCCTTCTCATTCTGTCTCTTTCTCGGGGGAACATAGCGTTTTTCTTCAAACCACAGGAGCAGAATGCGATCCGTACACACCTAACGAGTGCGTGTATACGTCAGCAGGCGTTATACGTAGGAACCTAGGTGAAAATCAGTGGACGCTGTTCTGCTATGGTTAGGTGTAGAAACAACTACGAAGTAGAGTTAGCAACGGCTGAAAAAGGTTTATACACTGTGACTGCTCCGTTGGATTTACGTTGCTTTGGTTTATGCCGTTGGACGGGGAAAAAAAAAAAAGGGGGCCACCGACGTGCTTTACTTCTTGCACCCTGTTGGATCTCTCTCACAACAGGAGAGTAAAATGGCGGGCGTTATGTGGACGGCAAGGGAAATACGACTTGTTTTATGTATACACCCGTATTCGCTCGTATCGTTCTCTTAAACTTTCCTTTCCCTTCGATCAGTCTTCTTTTCTTTTCTTTTCTTTTCTTTTTTTTTTTTTTTCTTTTCCTTCCTTCCTTCCTTCCTTCCATCCTTCCTTCCTTACCACCTTTCATTTCATTCTTTCTTTCGTTCTCCTCTTTCTTTATTCTTTCGAGGGAACGACTTTGAGTATTGCACCAGGACCGATTTCATTACGACGATAAAAAGAGATTCCTTTGGTAATGCGTTCTAACGTCAACTGATTCCTTTTAAAAGAACACGAGAAAAAGATGAAGATGTTCGATCGTTGACTATCATTAAAGATTCGACAGGATGGATTTCGGAGAAAGCATCAACGTAAGAGAGTCAGGTATATTGGAAACGAATCGTCGTAGATAGATCCCATCTTCGTTTGTGGCTTTTTCCCTTACTTTTTTAAACGAAAAAAAGAAAAAAAAAAATAGGAAAAAAAAAGAGAGAGAGTGAGAAGAGGGGGAGGGGGACAGAAAGAGAGAGAGAGAGAGAGAGAGAGAGAGATTTGAAAGCTATCTCTTCCTACTGAGATCTAGCTGACAAAGAAAAACTAGACCGCCCGATATATCAGTGCAACGTACCACTATCTTCGAATGCACTCAACGAAATTTTATTTGCCTTGCAAGAGAAATATCGACTTGATACGGCCACGATAAAGTTTCCTTTCTCTGTAGTTCGAGGAAGAATAGAAAAGGGGAATTGTTGCCGGCCGTTTCACGTTTTCATTTTTTGATATGTATATAGTAAGAAAATTCTATTTAAATTGTGAAAGAAAAATATACGACGAATAAGAGGAGGTGAATTCGCTTGCGCGTTTAAGTATTCTCGCGTGAACCCAACGCAATGTGGTCTTTATATATCGGGTCACGCTATTGGAAAAGGGAAACCTATGAGTTTCCTTATGCCTGATCGAAGCATGTCAGCGACGAAGTACTATGGTACTGAAGCCACCGTGAAACGAGAAAGCGGAACCCTTGTGATTTCGTTTTACATTGTGAATAATATACTTTTACTTTCTTTTCTCTCCATCTCTCTCTCTCTCTCTCTCTCTTTCTCTCTCTTTTTCTCTTTCTTTCTCTCTCTTCGATCTATTTTTCTATTTACTATTATTTCTTCGTGCAAAGAACGAAATTCTGAAGCAATACGATAGCAATAACGATAGCACCACCATAAAGAAACCTATAAAAGGTATAAAAGAAAACTATATATTGAATAATTTCGTCACGTTTAAAGTGTACCATCCATTAGATATTAATTTTTATATAATATTATTGATTTTAATTTAAAAAAATGACGACGTTCACGAACGAAATTTTAATCGCTATAATAAAATTCCTAATTATTTTTTCATTTATTTAATAAATAAATTATACTTTCGAATGATAATGATAATAATAATTCGATGTTAATTTTGTTTTTATTTTTATACGATAAATTGATGGATAGATAGATTGGAATGAGACCACTTCCCAATAATGACTTTTTCCTTTCCCTGCGTATAAAAATAAAAATAGCAAAATATTCTCTAGAGAAAATAGTAATATCGTTTTCGCGAACACGTCCCTCCTGTTCTCTTTCTCTGTTCGCTAGACCGTGTTGGTGGATCAATGGAGAACGTGGTAGTAAGTAGCTTTTACATTGTGGTTCCAGCGGTTATGTGTTACGTAGACCTGCTGCCTCAATAGAAAAAGCCATCTCTATACACACTTTTCGCCCAAGCGTTGAAGTCCGAGCAGAGGCGTGGATCGAGCGAGCAAGTCGCCCGGAGAAAAAGCAATGCCGTTTTATGCCCTCTTGCTTGACGAGCACTTAAACTTCCTATATCCAACATCGTCGACTTTTTCATTCATTTTCCGTCTCTCTCTCTCTCTCTCTCTCTCTCTCTCTTTTTTCCCCTTTTTCCTTTTTTCTCTCTCTTTTTTTTTTTTGCTTTCTTTCTTTCTATTTTTCCGTCCCCTCCCCCGTCCATTTCCCAACTAACTCGTACTCTACAATTATCGCATTATTTCGTTGTTGGATAACCCATCGAAATATTCTCGGTATGACGTCATTATCGATTCGTAATTTCACGACATGAAAATATCAAAGTATTCACGTTTCCAATTATGAATCGATATCGTTGCCATTTATTGCATCGCGTACATTTGTTAGCCGCATCCTTCTCGATACTCGCATGGTTTACAAATTGATAGATTTTATTGGGTAAAACGAGTTATATTACATGATGAATGACACCCGTCCAGTATCCTCTTCTATCCTCTCCCCCCCCCCTCCCCTTCCCCTCCCCCTCTCCACCATCACCGAACAGGATCTGTCCGACGATCGATCATCGAAATAACGTTTGCTTGGAAAAATAATTAATCCGCAAGAAATTTCATCGATCCAACGTTAACGTGACGTTTAATGAACATTACCTTTCTTTAAATACAAGGTAGAAATTTTGATTTCGACAATGATTACTTATATTTGTCCATCAAAGAAACATTTAAATCTCTCTCTTTCATATTTTATAAATTAATTCTTAATTCGTTAATTTATAATCAAATAATAATTTCCGACTCGAGATAAATTTTTCTTCGATTTTCTACTTCTAATCATTGAAATTTTCGAATTATTACGAACTCTTAAACAATTAAAGTTGTAATTATCGTCTTTGTTAGTAGAAACGAGGTAACCACGATCAGCGGTACCACTGGCGCGTTGCATCGAATATTTATGGCTATCGTGGACATGCGAAACGCGCTTACATCGCGCGCCGAATCGCATAGTCGCGGTCTATTTCGATCGTAATACCGACCGTCTAAACGATTAATTTGACTCGATATACCGGTGCTATCTCGTAAATGCTCGCTTTCAAGAGAGGCTCCGTGGCTTTATTCGAAACTCTAATAAATCTATCTATCTCTCTCTCTCTCTCTCTCCCCCCTTCCCTCTCCCTTTCTCTCTCGCCCTATCTCTCTTTCTCTCTTTCTATCTCTTTATACAGATTTCGAGTAGATTTTTCCTGACAAATTTAATATTAAAACGTGTTGGAAAGGATAAACAATTAAAAAGTTAAAAAAGAAAGAAAAAACAAAAAGAAAAGAAAGAAAGAAAAAAAGAAAGAAAGAAAGAAGAAAAAAGAAACAATGGAAGCGTCACACTTATTTATCCCTCTTGTCATTTACGAGCAACTAGTTCGTAATGCCTTTCAATTTAATTTCAAACTGCAGGGATCCCGATATAAGATAAGAGAAAGAGAGAGAGAGAGAGAGAGAGAGAGAGAACGAGAGAGAAAGTGAGATATATATATATATAGTTAGATAGATAGATAGGTAGAGAGAGAGAGAGAGAGAGAGAGAGAGAGAGAGAGAGGATGATAGCTTGGCTAATTAATTCACAAGTATTATGTGTCGGTAACGTCGTAAAAGTTTGCCTCGCTCTCGGAGATTGGACCGGTCAAGGAAGGAACGAGAATCGAGGATGAGGATCGAGGACGAGGATGAGGATGAGGATGAGAATGAGGATCGAGGACGAGGACGAGGATGAGAAGGAAAGCGGAAAGTCCGTTTCGCGGCCGCTTCGCAAACTCATTATAAGCAGAATCTCGGTAGCTAGGTAGCTCTCGGGATGTCATTCGTGTTGAACGGAGCAACGGGTTATCGCGTTAACGCTCGTACGGACTATCGATCGGCAGGACGACAAAGTAGCGCCTAGTGGCTCTATACTCGGTCTGTGACACGTGTACAACGTGCAACGCACTAATACCAACGTTCATACCGCATCTACCTGTCCGTCTATTCAGTAACGGTACAACCACTATAACAACTCCTCTCACTTCTCCCACCTCTTTCTGCAAGCCCTGCTACCCTCGTCCGTCCTCTTCAAAGCGATGCCCGCTTTTTTATCGGCTTTTATTGTTCCTGCCACATTCTGCGGAAAAATCCGCGCAGGCTATGCACCGCATCGCTACGAGACTACGATAAAGTGTTGCCTGCGTTCTGTAATTAAAGAGTTCCCCCCTCTATATATCTCGTACAGCAGAAACGTCGAAGTTCGCCGATCGAAATTTTTTTTTCTTTCTCTCTCTCTCTCTCTCTCTCTCTCTCTTTCTCTCTCTTTCGTTCTATTCTTTTTATTTTTTTTTTTTTTTTTTTAAACACTGAAATATCTCACCAAGGAAGTTTCTTAGATCGTTAATTATAATTTATTATCTGCAGATTGGAATGAACTCATGTGCATTAGTTCTAATTAATTATAGACAAAGTCAATGCTCCTTTTGGTTCAACTATTATACATATATACATATGTTCTGTTACTATCGATGTCACTTGCACCCTTCGATCGCGGTGACATAGCCATACGAACGGACAAGTGACATTAGTAACGGACCATATTAGTTGCATGTCACGTGCCACGGTTACACGGGATTTCGAACGAGAGGACCTATCGATATATTCTTCATTGATATCCGAATTAATCGGATACTGAGTAAAGATAATTGGAACATTCCAAAATATTTGAAATTATTTCTACGTTCGTTTTTTTCTCTGTTTTGTTCTTTTCTTTTCTTTTCTTTTCTTTTCTTTTTTTTTTCTTTTTCATTCTTTTCTTTTTTTATGATATTATTATCAAAAATAAAATCATCAATTTTTGTTATGATAGAAAACAGATGAAATGTTATTTATAAATTCTTAATTTATAAATATCGTTTAGAGCAAGAGTGAGATCTGGAAAATACAACATCTTCGTTGATATAAAAATATACATGGAGCATAACAAATGGATATTATTGCATTTTTTTTTTTTTTTCTGAGAAAATTTATCACAAATGATTTCATTAGATTATTAAAATATAATTTTTACATTACATGAGATATGAACGAATTATATCAATTACTTTAGTGCGTTACACTACGATTCAGTCTTAAATCTCATATTCTAAAAAAAAAAAAAAATAATAACCTTAAAATTAACAATGTCCATGCAAGGAGCCATAAACATAAAAACACATTAATCCATGCAAAACCCAATATGCTTTAAAAATTCACGTTGTAATAAATAAATTAATTTTATTCCGGGCTCACTGACATACATAAGTATTTTACAACGAGATGATATTAAATCATTTTTCATTAACGGGAAAACATCGCAGCGCAATTTTATTCAAGATAAAGTGCATATCTGAAACAAACATAAACAACAATTATCAATTTGATTAAAAAAAATATTACTGCGTGTTATTACCATAGTAATATCATTTAATTATATAGGTATACGACTTAAATCGTTTAAAATTAAAATAACAATTATTAAACATTTACAGATGTATATCGAATTGTTAATAAAACAATCAAAGTAAATGATTTTATCGAATAGTCATTGATTAAATGCGTAATGAAAGTATAGCTTCTAGTTACCGTCGCTAATAATAATTTCTAATAATTAGTATACATATTTATATTAAAAAAAAAAAAAAAAAAAAAAAAAAAAAAACAGCCACTCAGGTGCTAAAATACGCGAAAAATAAATACCACTGTCCTTGTCTGATCCAACGTAGTTCACTTGAAACATAAAAGAAAAAAGACAAATTAGTTGTGTGACTTTTATTATATATTTTTTAATACTTAAAAAAAAAAAACTAAATAAGTTGAACGTGCTGCCAGATGCATTTTTTTATTCCCTATCTAACCACACTGTTCCATGCTATAACGTAAATATAAATAAATTTTTGAATAAAAATTCAACGGATCTCGAAGTTTTCTAAAAAAAATGTATGCAATTTTCTAGACGTATTTAATGCGATATTATTTAATCAAGAAAATCTATGGAATGTTTAATTAAAAAATAAAGAAGTTAATAAATCTGAAAGTTATATATATATATATATTTTTTTTTTAATAAAATATCCGATTAAAAATAAATAAAAAATGTGATCGATATTACAAAAGAAAAGTTTAATTAATTGAAACATATTAATAATATAATAAGAATGAACTTTATATTATTTTTAAACAATATGATTAACGACAATTCTATTTAGAATCTATCCTAACTTTCGTATCTTCTGATAGATTGAGACACATATTTTACGTGTCAGGGAAATAAAATGTATCATCATTTTTAATTATAGTCGTTAAATAAAGACGAAAAAGTAATTTAGTGGTACGAAAGAATAGAGAAAGAATGTCATGAGATCACAAGCCATTTTCAAGTTTCATCATTGAAAATGATATGTCAGCGATAGTTACCCACTTCAGCTACAGTTTGTGGAGGCCTCTTCAGCATATAGCCTCTTCTACGTTCATGTTATAAGCAATAAAAAAGAGCATTCACTACTAGAATTATTTACTATTAAAAGAAATAAAAATAAAAAAAATATTATACATTCCGTAAATATCTCAGTTTCAGTATTTAAGATGATCAAAGAATTCGAGAATTTCATTGATCGTATAAACGAATACATTCATTCGAATGCTCCAGGAAAAATTTATTCTAACTCTTATGAATCTATTACAAGCTAGAATTAATTCTTCGTACATTAAGATTCAATGATTCGATCAAAAAGAAAAAATATATAATATGTATAAAATTTTGACTTTGTTCGCAGATAAACGAATGACTAATTAGTATAGTGCGAAGTGTCAATGTATTTAAAATTAAATATCCGACACGTTCTAAAATCTTTGCAAATTTAATAAGTATTATTTTCTCAAAGATTTTTAAGTCATCTAATAGAGATCTAATTAGAAGATTATGGATTGGCTATGAGATAAATTAAATAAATACATTGCGAAATATATTTAAGTCTCGTAAACATTCCGTTTAAATCCGGTGGCATACGTCTTACCCGATTCCTACCTGGTTAAAATTAAATACACATTCACGCAGAAGTATGCTACATGTCTATCTACATTTATATTTAAAAATAGCAATTCCAACATATACACTTCACTGTTCTCTCACATAACGCTACTACGCAAAAGTCTAAAATAGAGAATATGCCCCGGAGCGTCTCCAACAATCTACCTCAAACGCATCTAATTCTTTACTATTTAAAAGTACGTATCAATTGCTCTAATTGATTTTAATGGCTAATGATTATTGCGTAGATGACTAAAACAAAACAGACCAATATATACTAGTATGATATATATATATATATAGATACTAGTAATATGAGAGTATTTTAAAAGATTCACTAAATATGGTAGATCTATTAGACAAAACGATAGTAAAAATATATTATGTTTAATACGGTATGTAATAATTTAGAAATTATCGCGAAACAATGCGTATTCTACAACCTAAAACGCATACATACAGGTGCAATGTACAACGTGCATAATCACTAATGCAATGACAGCCGCCAATAAGGGAAGCTTAAAACTAAATCCATAGTAATAGTTTCTTAACCAAACGAGAAACACCTGGGTACACGCATAGAAGAGAACGCAAGAAGTATGTAGTGAAGGGTGTGGTGGAAGGAGATGGAAATTAATTCATTAGAAGCTGAAAATCTTGATCTAAAAATTGATTAACTTAGTCTAAGGCCTACGTACTATAATTCTACTAATCTCTTTGTTTATTCAGTAATAATTCTACTTGACATTTTTCTTTCAAAAGCAAACATCCTGTTGAAACATTCTCTCTATCATCAAAATTAATTAAATATTTGAATTATTTTTCATGCAAGAATAATCAAAAAATCTTGGGTGGGCTCTTTCTACAAGTATTCCCTTTAATTAATTAAAATTATACTTCCTCGCTTGTAGTCCAAGATTTACATGTCCCCGTATTTCTTCTTGTCTATTTTCTCTATATATTAAAAGGTTCACGTTTTCATGTTAATTCAGAACTACATTACAAAATATATTAATCATCCGACATTAAAGCTAATATATACAATTTACATATATAATTAAGTAATATGAATTATTAATATTACTAAATTAGGAAGAACAAGAAGATGCTATTCTAAGAGCTAAGAAATAGAAGCATAAATAAACATAAAGAACAATAAATAAACAGTGAAAAACATATAGGAAGACAAATGTACCACAAGAGAATATATTTATAAGAGAAATTACTGACGATTGTGCTCGTCAATATTTCATTTCAAAAATTACAACCAGCAACCCCGTGTCGATTTGGACATTTTGTCCATGACATGTAGGTACCGGAGGAACTTTAATTTCTTCACTCACTACTTGCGAAGTTCTGCGATGGCTCCAAAACACTCCTCCGCGTTGTAATTGAGGTAAGTCGATTTCAAACTTGGTTGAAATCATTGTAGACTTGTAATGATGACTTGAAAAAAGACTAAATACAAAAATATTATTAGAATTATTGTAAGAAAAAGATTGTCTAGTTATTTACTATAAAATACGTAAATATATTTACCTATAGTCTCGTATAGAAAAATGTATTATCATAATCGATGATGCACTGACTCAAATACGCGATAAATATTTATTGATTACAAAACGACACTGAATTTAATTCGCGAAAAATTATTTTTCATTTACAATACTCAGTCTGTGTAATTGTTAAAAAAGAAAATTAAACTTTGAACGAATAAACACTGATTCTTTGATTAAGTCTACATTAATATACATATTTCTAAAACTTGACAAAAATCACGAGAAGCGTAAAAATTATTCTTAACGAACGACACCGACTCTAATACACTACTTTTCTCATTTGTAAAACTCAATTTTTTTATTGCTTCGTACATGATTGCAATGATATTCTGTAAAAAGAGAAAAAACAAAATAATTATTATCTCTATTGAGAATAGAAATCGTAAAATCGTTCGATATATTTAAAAATTAACTTACTTGTGTTTTTGCAAATTCTACGACGATTCGTATGTTCGAGAATGATGTCGAATGAATGTAGAAAAATGATGAATAAGAAAAATACACCATTTTTTCCTTCTAAAACTCTACTATCAGAACGTAAAATATCTTAAGATCTGAAAATTGTTTCAACATTAATAATATGATATATAACGTGTGCGTGAGTAAGTGTTTACATGTGTATGCAAAAAGAAAAAAAAAACAAAGCCTATGTATGTGTACGTGTTCATATAGATACATATATAACATACTACATATCATGATCCTAGGTAATTAACTATGAAATATTAACGCCGCCAGCAGCTTAAAAGCTAAAGAAAAGATATTGATATTACAAAAATACAATTGTAAATGTCGAGAAAGAAAAATCCAGATTGGAGACTTCCTTTACTTCTCTGGGATAAAAATGTTCTTTTCTTTTATAGCTTTTGAACGGGACGTTGTACCAATTTGCGAATATTCAAACATAGAAAACACGTGTTTTCCTATCGATTGGTATATAGGTTATATATATATATATATATATATATATATATATATATATAACAATTTTATATATATCGATTTAATATATTGGTTATGTACGTATATCAAATTTAATATGTAGTATATACGTACGTATATGTACACGCATACGTATGCATAGGCTCTCTCTTTCCCATATTGACATAGAAGAACACATTTAAACATACACTATATATTCTATCATTAATATTTGAACAATTTTCAGATAGCAAAATATTATACGGCCAAGTCGAATTGAAGAGAAAAATACTTAGTACGTCCTTTATATAATCCATCACTATACTGATCGTTCATTCTTTTTCATCTTGCATCATTCAGGAGCTGACTCTAATCGTGACAGGATCAACGACGACTGAAGTAAGTCAATTATCGAACCGAAGCTTGGAAATACATTTTTATCGACGTCTTTTTATCGATAACATTTATCGATCGTACGATTATAAATAAATACAATCCATTCGATCTTTAACCCTACATTTTTTTCTTCCATTTTCAGTCTTGATTTAGCAGACATTCTATTTCTAGCATTCATTTTATTCGTTTCAACTCGAAAATTAATGATTACGATAGCTTGAATATCGAAATATCGTACATTTAACATTTCTATATTTTTCCAATAATAGATCGAAATATTTCTTATTATCTGTTCAGCCATATCGAAAACAGACGTGTTTTGCGCATGCGCTTGCGAATCTTTTTAACATAAAGAACGACCATATTGAAATCGTTCGAATTGACAGGTTGATCGGAATCATCGCCGTTCTCATAATTAAAGGTACTTTGCATATTATTTTTAATGTACAGTATCCTCCTATATGCCGATCGATATGAAACAACGCGTTTTACATGTGTGAGTATTAGCAAATCGGTACATCCGCCCGTTCAAGAACTACAAAGGAAAAGAAAATTTTTATCCCAGTGAGGCAAGGGTAAGTCACCAATCTGCTTTCCTTTCTCGATATTTCCGATCGTAATTTTCGTGATATCCATACTTTTTCTCCGGCTTTTAAGCTGCTGGCGTTAATATTTTATAGTCATTTACTCAGGATCATGATATGTAATATGTTATATATGTATCTATATGAACACGTACACATACATAGGCTTTGTTTTTTTTTTTCTTTTTGCATACACATGTAAACACTTACTCACGCACACGTTATATATCATATTATTAATGTTGAAACAATTTTCAGATCTTAAGATATTTTACGTTCTGATAGTAGAGTTTTAGAAGGAAAAAATGGTGTATTTTTCTTATTCATCATTTTTCTACATTCATTCGACATCATTCTCGAACATACGAATCGTCGTAGAATTTGCAAAAACACAAGTAAGTTAATTTTTAAATATATCGAACGATTTTACGATTTCTATTCTCAATAGAGATAATAATTATTTTGTTTTTTCTCTTTTTACAGAATATCATTGCAATCATGTGCGAAGCAATAAAAAAATTGAGTTTTACAAATGAGAAAAGTAGTGTATTAGAGTCAGTGTCGTTCGTTAAGAATAATTTTTACGCTTCTCGTGATTTTTGTCAAGTTTTAGAAATATGTATATTAATGTAGACTTAATCAAAGAATCAGTGTTTATTCGTTCAAAGTTTAATTTTCTTTTTTAACAATTACACAGACTGAGTATTGTAAATGAAAAATAATTTTTCGCGAATTAAATTCAGTGTCGTTTTGTAATCAATAAATATTTATCGCGTATTTGAGTCAGTGCATCATCGATTATGATAATACATTTTTCTATACGAGACTATAGGTAAATATATTTACGTATTTTATAGTAAATAACTAGACAATCTTTTTCTTACAATAATTCTAATAATATTTTTGTATTTAGTCTTTTTTCAAGTCATCATTACAAGTCTACAATGATTTCAACCAAGTTTGAAATCGACTTACCTCAATTACAACGCGGAGGAGTGTTTTGGAGCCATCGCAGAACTTCGCAAGTAGTGAGTGAAGAAATTAAAGTTCCTCCGGTACCTACATGTCATGGACAAAATGTCCAAATCGACACGGGGTTGCTGGTTGTAATTTTTGAAATGAAATATTGACGAGCACAATCGTCAGTAATTTCTCTTATAAATATATTCTCTTGTGGTACATTTGTCTTCCTATATGTTTTCCACTGTTTATTTATTATGCATGCTTCTATTTTTTTAACTCAGGATAGGGTCTTCTTGTTCTTCCTCACTTAGTAATATTAATAATTCATATTACTTAATCATATATGTACATTGTATATATTAGCTTTAATGTAGGACTATTAATATGTTTTGTAAAGTAGTTCTGAATTAACATGAAAACGCGAACCTTTTAATATATAGAGAAAATAGACAAGAAGAAATACGCGACATGTAGATCTTGGATAACAAACGATAAAGTATGATTTTAATTAATTAAAGGGAAGAACTTCTAGAAAGAGGCCTCCCGAGATTTTTTAATTATTCTTGCATGAGAAAATAATTCATAAAACTAATTCATAAATATTTTGTGAATCTTTTAAAATACTCTCATAATACTAGTATGTATATATATCATACTAGTATATATTGGTATGTTTTGTTTTAATCATCTACGTAATAATCATTAGCCATTAAAGTCTATTAGAGCAATTGATACATACTTCTAAACAGTAAAGAATTAGATGCGTTTGACGTAGATTGTTGGAGACGCCCCGGGGCATATTCTCTATTTTAGACTTTTGCGTAGTAGCGTTATGTGAGAGAACAGTGAAGTGTATATGTTGGAATTGCTATTTTTAAATATAAATGTAGGTAGACATGTAGCATACTTCTTCGTGAATGTGTATTTAATTTTAACCAGGTAGGAATTGGGTAAGACGTATGCCACCGGATTTAAACGAAATGTTTACGAGACTTAAATATATTTCGCAATGTATTTATTTAATTTATCTCATAGCCAATCCATAATCTTCTAATTAGATCTCTATTAGATGACTTAAAAATCTTTGAGAAAATAATACTTATTAAATTTGCAAAGATTTTAGAACGTGTCGGATATTTAATTTTAAATACATTGACACTTCGCACTATACTAATTAGTCATTCGTTTATCTGCGAACAAAGTCAAAATTTTATACATATTATATATTTTTTCCTTTTGATCGAATAATTGAATCTTAACGAAGATCTTAGATGATTTTATCACGTTGGCATTTACGATATTTGTCGAAGTAATCTATAAGATGCACAAACCTTCAATTTAATTAAAGTGAGAAAAGTTTATAACCACATTTAAAAATTTGTTCTTCTATTAATGTAAAATCATTAATTAATTATCTACAGTATATAAATATATCTCTTGAATGTAAACAAATTTTAATGTATTTATTTTTCTTTTTTTTTTGTTTTTTGTTTTCTTGGTTATTATATTTGTTCTCTAATTAATTCATCTCATATATTCATTTGTCATTCTAACGCGTAAAAATAATCACGTATTTTTATTATTATTGAAATAAGATGTTGGATTAACAAATTTTTATTTATTTTTCTCGTCGTTCTATGTTATAATAGTAAAGTAACGAAAATAAAAGATTGTTTATTAATAAGGGAAATATAAAATAAAAAATAAATAAATAAATGATTAGATAATAGAGTGCATCTCTACTGTACGGTGGATTGTTTCATTGTGTGTATGTTGCATTTTTAATCGCTTGCACGTATTGCTTGTTTATTCATTGTAACATTATATAGTAATATTACATTACTAATACAATTTTCCTTGTTTCATATGATCATCGAGTGACATACTATCACGATCAATTAAAATCATTTTTTTTTTCTTTTTTTTTTTTCCAAATTTCCAATATGAGTTTATATTTATCTCTTGAATGATTTAATACTATATATATATATATATATATATATATATATATATATATATATATAGTATTAAATGATTTGTAGATTTTTGTATGCAGATACTGGTACTGATTTAATTTAGAATCATATTTTTTTTATATCGATACTAAAATTACATTCCATAGTTGACGGAGATATATACGAAAAAAGTAATAATTTGTTTTAGTGTACTTCTTGAATGTACCATCTTATTTAAAGGGTTGCTTACGTTTACGAGCTACTCGAATAACAAAAACTGCCAACAGACAGATGAACGAACAGAAACGAACGAACGCACAGAATAGTAAAGACCGAGAGTCTCAACGTTCTCGACCCCAAGAACGTGCTCACCGCTAGAAATATCATGAAAGAATCTCTCTCTCTCTCTCTCTCTCTCTCTTTCTCCCTTCTCTTTCTTCTTCTTTTTTCTCCACTTTCTTTTCTTTTCTTTTTTTTTTCTTTTTTTTACATTATAACAATATCTTCTTATAGTGGAAGAAAGCAAAAAGTTCGAAAGGGGAAGTTATAATGAAATGAAGTTTATGCGGAAATAAATAGGTACGGACAGTAACTACGGATTACGCACAGTCCATCTCAATTTGCCAAGAACTTTATTACAACGTACAATACGAGGTAAAAACTTACCTTCGTATTAAACCTCGTTGGACATACTGTACCTTGTTGTCCCTTAACGACTTTGAGAAAAATTAATTAATATACTTCGTTTAATATTTTTGGAGACATTATACATATATATATATATATATAATTTTATAATTATGTATTATAAATATAATATAAATTAATTATAAATATAATATAAATTAATTATAAATATAATATTAATATGTATATTATAAAAATGTATATATGTATATAATTTTATATATATATATATATTTTATATAAATTGTATACATTATGTAAATATATATATATATATATATATATATATATATATATATATATTTATGTTCAAGTAAATTGAATAAGAAAGCGTAATACCTCGAAAGGTTTCTCGCAAGATCCTTAAATGTTCTATATTGAAAGGAAATATAAAGAGCAAGATGAAGAAGAAGAAGAAGAAGAAGGAGTTTAAGGAAGATGGAAGGAAAGAGAAAGAGATCTTAGCGGCACTTCTCCGCTTCGAAGATTATTGCGTTTGCGGAAGAGCTTTTGGTCGACGTAGAAGACACTCTCTGGCTCCTTTCAAAATGTAAAGATGGTCAAGTGTGATTCTTCTTCTTTAGATCGAAGCGCAATAAGCGCAGCTGCGTTCGTAGCGCGAGAAACGAGGTCGATATGCGCCATCCTCCTCATGTAACCAGATTCCTCGAGTTCGGGTGCACGTTTTCAATATCTTCGGTTGGTACGTCGTACGAAGTAATTCGACACCGTCGTCACCAGACCAAGCCCGTTGGCATGGCGATAGGTATCGATATTTTCTCTTAGTATAGGTATTTTCGTAATATGAACGAATGATACTCACGCAAACTCTCGCAAGCTCGTGACTTTTGTCATTTTCTTTTTCCTTCCTCTTTTCTTTTTCCCCTCGCCAGGGCCCCTCCTCTCGCCCCACCTACATCACCGTATACTTTTATATAGTTTAAATAAATAAGCAGTTACTTTAAACGAGCAATGACATAAACCTCTTTTTCTTTTCTCTCTCTCTCTCTCTCTCTCTCTCTCTCTCTCTCTCTTTTCCTCTTTTTTTTCCTTTTACTCCTCTTTCCTCCCTCGTTAAACGCTTTAAACCTCCAACTGAATTCGATCGAAATTGGAAAAGAGATCGATCGATCGATCGATCGATAGGGCAAATCGAATAAAGAAAAAAATCAAAAACCTTTCGACATATTCCATTCACATGTGAATAATCGGATGTAGTCCTCTAAAGCCCGCAATTTTTCGATATACATATACCGTAAATTTTGCAGAAGCTCAATGGACCATTCAATGCGATGGTATTTTGAAAAGAATTCCTATCGGTATTTGACTTCCCATACGAGAAAAGAAAAATATAAATGCGTTAATGTTCTCGAAAGCGACGTTATGCCATTTTATATGGATACGGGATACGGTTCTCCTTTGAGCTAGATATTATGGGCTCTTGCATTATTATGGATACCGTCAATATCCATAGAATCTTTCATATATGACCTAGAAATTTAAATTCACGAGCCTCCTTCCCGTTGGTATTGCCAACTTCAAAGAGATAGAAGAACGACGTAAAGGTAGGAACGGCGTTGTTCAAAGTATTCATAATTAAAGTAAATTCATAATTTCTCGTCATAACTCTCGGCTTTAGTAATTTCACATCACGTTTTGAATTAGTTCCACTGTTACGTCTACCTTTTCTCTTTCTTCTTGTTCTTACCTTGCGTCTTTCCTTATTTTAATCGCGATAATGGCGGCTCTCCTTCCGCTCTGAATATCTTATGGAAAATCTCATCGTTCCTACTACCGACAAAACTTATTCCCGTTCCCACTCTTCCTCCTGTCCCTCCCACTCCACCCCCTACGCCCACTACTACCCATCCCTACAAACGACTATCTCCGAAACGCTTTTCCACAAATTGCGAATCGTCACGGCGTGAAGGAATCAAATAATAGAATAAAGAAGAGAAAAGTGGGGCGCCGTGGTGGGGGGAGCAAAAAAAAAGTGCGCGTGGAGGGGGTAGAGAAAAACTGAATCTAGTTTAACTTCGTAAGCTCAATTACGAACTATCCTAATCATCGAAAATATTTCTACACCTGCATATACCGACATCTATTATTTACCTATATATACACATACGAAATGCACTATTACAGTTCATGTACGTTTCGAGTATCATTAAACCAAGTATAAACTAGAAATATATACTACCTCCAAAGCATCAGCTGCACCGCTAATAATTCCGACGCATATGGACGATGCACTTAATCGCTAACCGATCGTCATTAGTCATTGGGTGGTGAGGGAGGGACCGGGCGAGGAGGAGGGGGGGGGGAGGGGAAGCCGTGCCAATGATCGTTTGGAATTTACGTATAAAGTAGCTCATTCTACGCTTCGATAATCCATTTCGATGATTCCCTCCTCACCGTCCTTTTCCATTTGATTTCCTTGATTAAAAAATTTTCCAATAACGACTCGACCAAAATTAATCACGAAAACCAATTGAAAACGATTCCTAATAACACCGATTGAAAAGTATTATTAACTCTTTTAACTTTTATCGAAGGGAATAACGGGAGGGAGGGACGGTGGGAAGAGGGGAGGGGAGGAGGGCCGGAGGGGGAAGGAATAAACGTCACATTTCCACTCGCCGACTATGTACGTTCGACGTTTGAAAATACGTGCGAAACCGCATCGAAGGGTAAACCATATTCGTATCGCATTGTCGGACTCGAAATTGATTCAGAGAGGCAACACAGCAGGAACATTGCTTACTACCCACTTACACTAGCTATAAATCATCTTCCAACGCGTAACAGACGCGTGCGATCATACGTGACAGACTTGTACAATGCGCTTGCCAGATTGCTTTGGTTCTATATAACTATAACAGAATGTGTCAGTGTGAAAGCGGTTATTATACTATGCCTCTTCCTTTGTTATATAGTACTCGAACATGTACATACCTATCACTCGAACTCGAGATAGTTAAAGAGAAAGGAAGGATTTCGTTAGAGTTGTACAGTCATTCAATTTCAGATAGACGACGATTAGTATCGATTTGCAATAAAGTCTAACAAAG
>NC_062199.1:3307742-3313006 GCF_912470025.1 Vespa velutina | reverse complement strand
AAAAAAAGGAAGAAAAAAGGAAGAAAGAGAGAGAGAGAGAGAGAGAGAGAGAGAGAGAGAGAGGGAGAGAGCGAGTGAAAGGTAAAAGAATAGATTTCTCGTTCGTGCTAAAAGTTCGATTAGATTCGTGTCACATTTGAAATTTTAATAGACTTGCCTATTAACTTTGAAAACTTATTTCTTTTTGAAATATATATACATATAATTCAAATTTCTTTCGATTTTCTTTTTACCATTGTATATTTCCTCTTAACGCTTTCCTATATACATATAAATAAATATATATATATATATATATTATTTTTCTTTTGTAATTGTCGTTGACTGTATCATGACGAATGATATAAGAAGACTTTGCATTCATATTTGCATTCACTGCCGTAGTTAATATCGTACCAGTACGGAGTAAAGAAAATAAGACAAGAAGAAGAAGAAGAAGAAGAAGAAGATGATGATGATGATGATGATAATGAAGAAGAAGAAGAAGAAGAAAAAGGGAGAAAAAGAAGAAGAGGAAATAGATGAGTAATAAGAAGTAGAAAAATAAATCGAGCCTCCTCGTTCTTTCAGAAAAAGATCTATTCAAGACAGGTTTGCAGTAGTAGGATCGACGTAATACCTAAAACTTTTTGTCGCTTTAAATGTTCCCAGATATCTTTCTTCTTTTCTTATCCATCCATTTTCCTCGTTCTCGTTGTCCCTCGTTAAAATATTATATATCAGGTCAAAGGATAAATGAAATTCGCTAAGTACTCGCTTCCTTATCGATTTTGCCGATCGTGCTTGCTTGCTAAATTCGAACGTTCCTCCTTCGGAGGGTTAATGTTTGCTTCTTCGATATCCGGCAGCTTGAAATCCGCTTGAATTCGTAAAGGGAATAAAAGCAAGCACGAACGAACGAACGAACGAACGAACGAACGAACGAACGAACGAAAGGGAAAAGTGGGGGAAACGAAGGGCTTGCAAGAGATTCCCTTCGACTTTACACTCTGCTCTTTGCGTTTCAATCGATTTCCAGATACGTCCGGACGCGTTTCAGTATCCGCGGAGATCTATCTCATAGCCTGCGGTTAAAACTCGCTTCTTTTCATTTTTCTTTCTTTTTCTTTTTCCTGTTCTTCTTCTTCTTCTTCTTCTTCTTTTTCTTTTTTTCTTTTCTTCTTTCTTTTCTTTCCTTTTTTTTTTTTTTTCTTTTCTTTTTTTTTTTTTTTTTTTTTTTTTTTTTTTTTTTTTTTTTTTTTGAGGCCATAGACGAGACTCGTTCGAATCTATTTCTTCATCCCCCACCCCCCTCCTTCCCTCCTTTCGCGCCCGCTTTCACGCGTCATATTATCGGTCAGTATTTTCTATTTTAAGAAAGGAACTTTTTATCTCTTACGTCGTCAATTGATACATTGATCTAATTCTTTTTTTTTTTTTTTGTTTCGCTCCTTTGTTTTTTTTTTTTTTTTTTTTTTTTTTTTTTTTTGTATTTACTTCGGACAAATATAAGAAGGAATTTCTTTCTTTGATAAAAAATCAAATATAAATCGATTTTTATTCAAACGGAAACTGTCGAGATTCGATAATAATCGCTTTCCGAGCTTCGTTAAATATGCTCCTAGAGTTTCACGCCTCTTAAATGGATAACCATCAAACGAAATTAGTAGACCCTCACTGTACCATAATCCTGGCTCGTTTATCAGAATTAGCTCGATAGCGTGACGAGAAAAGTAAGCGACTCTGAATTGGTATTTCCTCTTTTCTCTCTCCTCCTCTCTCTCTCTCTCTCTCTCTCTCTCTGGTCCAAGAGAAAATCATGGAATTTATCCTGGCGTTCCAGTTTATTAGCGGTCAATCCTTTCCCTTCCAGATACTCATTCGATTTGAAAAGAACCGATTGCTTCGATATTTTACTTCGTTGAAACTGGAAGCTGAATTTTTTTTTTTTCCCTCGAATTTCTCCCCCCAACAAATTGATGGACAATAAACTCGGTTAAAGCACACTTATCCTATTAAAGTCTCGGTGGGGCAAATTAAAAAAAAAGAAAAAAGAAAAAAAAAGAGAGAACTTTTAACTAGGAATGTACATTTTGAAAAGCAGATTGGGAATGGTTCTTTTTTTTTCTTTTTTCTTTTTTCTTTTTTCTTTTTTTTTTTTTTCTTTTTTTTTTTTTTTGAACAAAATTTTTTCATTAAAATTCACGGTGTAAAAGATAGATAATTTTTCCGTCGGGAGCGCACACGACGATCGGACGTAATATAATTATATTTTATATATATCGAGGGGGTAGGGATTGGTGGTTGGGGGAAAGGAGAAGAAAGAGAATAAAGTGACATTTAGTGAGATAAAGATAAAGAGAGAAAGTTACAAGAGACGTTCGATCGAGTCGCGTTAAATGATTAAATATGTATATCGTTAATGTTAGGAACGTTGTTATTTCAAAAACGATTAGCCTTTATTATTATTTCATTATGAGAAATGAAGGATGAAAGGGAAGTAGGAGGAGAGCGAAAGTGAGAGAGAGAGAGAGAGAGAGAGAGAAAAAAGATAAAAGGTTGAAACTTTATAGGAAAACCAAGAGTAGCTAGACATTTTAAGTTTACGTTATACGGTACGATAATTAACAACTGTACGTTAAGCATCAGACTCATGTCTTTGTACTCTATGCTCGTATAAGACGGTACGTATAATACCCTTAGCGTAAGGAGGTTCTTGCGAAGTGTCACGAGCCCGGGCGAGTTTTGAATGGCTTTTTCACACTCTGCCACCCGGCGTGACGCGCTTGCACACTACCAACACTACTGCCACTTCTACCATTACGTTCTCTCTCTCTCTCTCTCTCTTCATCTCTCTCTCTCTCTCTTTCTCTCTCTCTCTCTCTCTCTCTCTCTCTCTCTATATCACGTTAGTTACTAACGAGGGACCAAGCGTTCAGTAATTGCCTTAAGCTGCGGTATGAGGTTGGGCTAGCTCGCACGCTCACTCTGGATAATACTCCGTGATCCACTTCTACGTTTAGAGTCACGTCACACTTTGTATTTCTTATTTACGACCAGTTACCACTCGGATTTCTTCCCTGTATAACGTTTATCAATTTCGATTTAGGAATATTAAATCACTTGTTAGTTTTTCTCTCCCTTTATATATATATATATATATATATATATATATATATATCTGTCTATCTTTTTCTCTCCCTCTCTCTCCCATTTTCCCTCTTTATGTCACTCTTGATTATATCCACGAAAAATAGACATTACCTTTTTTCAAAGAAATTTCATGATTTAATATTCAACGGAACGTTTGAAAAATATTTTAATCATTTCAAGTCAAATCATTTCAATGGAATTCAAAAAAGACGAACAAACGTTTCACGCGATACAGGTGATTAATTAATAAATAAAAAATGTTCTAACGTTTTAAATATCACGAAGATTCATTCACGTGACGTATAAGATTGGTAATTTTTTTTGTTTTTTTTTTTGTTTTTTTTTTTTTTGTTGACCTTCTCACTTTCTCTCTTTCTCTACTCTTTTTTCATCCATACTGCCGCCCTCTTTTTATTCCCTTCTCCTCTCCCTCCCTCCCCATCCCCCCTTTCCTTCACGACTTTCTCTTTTCGACTAACCCTTCTTGTTGTGAGGGTAAGAAACTGCGAATTAATCGCGATATACACGCACTCTGTGTTTAGTTCTACTCGCAAACGACCGATCTATTCTTATACCTGACATAGAGTGTAAACAATTTAGATGCGACGTCTCTCCTATTAAATTATTGCCAACGTTTATACTTGGATTCTTCGATCGATCCAGTAGTAATACAGAACTAGGTGAATCAAAAGGCCACCCTTCAATATATATATATATATATATATATATATAAAAGTTTTCTTTTATTGCACAAAACGAATGTGCTATAATAAGAAGAAGGAGAGAAGAAAAGAAAGAAACGATATTTACGTCATTATTGCAATATACAGATCGAAAATATTTTCCTACTGGAATATAATGTTTGACGATTATATTTGATAAAAACAAGAAAAAAAAAAAAAAAGGAAAAGAAAAAAAAACCAACAATAAAACAACAACAACAACATCGACAATAATTACACATTTATGGATATTATTATATTATTAAGATTACTCGAAAAGTAAATATTTCGTATGCAATTTGAATAAAGCGTCTTTCAATGATTTTAATATTCGTTCTTTATATAGAAAATAATATTATTATAATAATGATTTACTTACGTTAGCGATTAAGAAATTCATTAAGACGATTAAATCGTTATCACTAGCTACTTTACATCGTCCGTGGCGTAATCTATATCAGTGGAATAAATTAACGTTTGTCTTCGGATGTTTCGACCTTCGGGCGTGGTCCGTTTAAGTGAAACGATCGATATTTAGCTTCCACCCGTCGGTGATACTGACGGTTCATTGAACATCTTGACAATTGTCGTATGGATTTCAAGGATTCTATTAGTCTAATATGATTAATTACAACAAAATTCATTGACAAATTGTAAAATTTCTATTAACGTTACTTGCAAAACAATTCAATTTTTTCAATTGAATTGTCTTATTTTATTCGTACGTATTATTATTGAAGAAGATGGAACGTAGAAGTGATGGTGGAGGAGGAGGAGGAGAAGGAGGAGGAGGTGGAGGGAATTAATTTTGCAAAATATTTCGAAATAAAAATCAATATTCTTATCATTTTTTTTTTTTTTCACTATCGATCATAAAACCAATTAAACAATTAATTATTGATAATTCTTACATATTATAAGTAATAATAAATAATAATATTAAGGTAATTGATATACGAGATTATGGAATAGCATTGATTCTGTATTAACGCGGATAGTTGGCAAAGTCCTCGAACGTTAATGTCCATAGTTTCCTTCATCCTTTCATCAATGCGCTACAACCATATTCGAGGTTCAGAAGCGAACTGTAAACGTTAATGCAGAAAGGAATCGTGGCTACTTGGTATATAGGTATATTATAGTTTCTCGTAACTCGAGCGCTTGTGGCATGTCGAATGGTAGAACCGAAGTAAATACTTGTCATAGTTGTGGCTCCAACTAATCGTCCAACTAAATCCCAATTTTTTTCTTTCTTTCTTTCTTTCTTTCTTTCTTTCTTTCTCTCTTTCTATCTATCTATCTATCTATCTATATATCTATCTAAGGAACAAGAACAATTAAGCAATCACTATGTTTGACAATTAATAAAAAATTAATTATCGTGTTTAATTAACAAAAAGAATATATTGT
>NC_062199.1:3297742-3302742 GCF_912470025.1 Vespa velutina | reverse complement strand
ATCTCTGCATGATAAGATAAAGCCAGTATATACGTGGTATATGTTTATATATATATATATATATATATTACATATAATATATTATATATATATATAATATATTATACATAATCTATATATATATATATATATGGGCTTAATGCTATGGAAATGTTTACAAGGGACCTACTCGTCGATCCGTCTAGAGTTTTTAAGAGTTAATAAATTAAACAGGAAAACTAATCTCCAACGGTATTACAAGCTCGGCTATATTTTTTTAATTTTGTTAACGCGTGATCTCTGGCACATTGTCTTTATTAAGAAATATCTCGTATATTAAGATTCATGGGCGGGGTAGCTAACAACGGGAGGCCTTTCCTATTGCCTACGAACATTTTGTATTCTAACTTCACACCTAGGACGTATTAAGCTTTGTAGGATGCAACGAACGAACACACCGTTTAATATTCGTATGCGGTTTCGAATAAGTGCGGGCGGTAGAATTCTCGCCATTATATATATATATATATATATATATATATATATATATATATATACATATATATACCTGTTAAATTCAAAGTTTCAATTCGAAACATTAGCATCATTACTTACATTTTGCCCAATCGATAAATCTATCATTCATATACTAGACAGCTTGCAAAATTACGACCGTGAAATAATGATTATTATTGAAACTTAATCTACTTGATAATTAAAATTAATTGCTCGATGCATATTCCGTGGTTTCGTTCGTTCGTTCGTTCGTTCATTCGTTCGTTCGTTCGTGATCACTCTGAAGACCATTCGAATATTTAGGAATGATCGAGAAGTTATTAAGCAACTTTCATCCCGAATAATAGCGTTATTGATTTAAAGCTTAATACATATATATATATATATATATATATATATATATATATATATATATGTATGTATGTATATAAAGAACTTTGGGAAAATATTGAAACGTTATAGACATATGTGGCCATTGTATAAAATAATATTACATGAAATGATATATCACTTAACATTAACAACAATTATTACAGCAATACGAAAAATCAAGATTCATTATTATCGAATGTTACTTCTTTACGAATGTTTTTAAACGTGAAAAAAAAGTTACGTTTATACAAATCTAACGAGGTTAATATAGCTTTTTTATTCGAGTCTCTTGTGTTTAAAAGAAAAAAAAAAGAAAAAAAAAAGAAAGAAAGGGGCTCGTTATGATATATTCTGACAAAAAATATAATCTTTCTTATATTTTTTCTTTCTTCTTTTTCTTTTTCTTTTTCTTTTTCTTTTTTTCATTTTTTTTTTTTTTCTTTTTATTTTCCTATACAAATCTTTGTTAAGTTTTTTTTACTGACAAAGAAAAAACGAGAAAGAAAAATGTATTTATGTGCTAACTAACAAAGAAAATACCTGTATACTAATGGCGTACGTTCTATTCTTAAAAACCTTACGAAACACTTTGAATAGAACAATGGAAATTCATTTACAAAAAGGTATACGAATGTAATGAACAAAATTGTCATACATTATTTTTATCTACGTTTATTTTAGGGAAAACGCCAACGCACAATTTAATTAAGCGATGACGAACAAATAAATATTTCTTTGAGCGATGAATATTTAACCCAATCAACGATAACCGTTACGGAAAATTAAACATTCACGTAGTTCTTTCAAATCAATTTATTTCATTGATATTGACGCTATAGAAAAGGTATAATAGGTAGACCAACAGAAAATTACCAACGAACGTTGATAACATTAAGCTCTTATTTTACAGTTTCTCACGGAGTTATGATTGCATTTAAATTAAATTGATTTTTCCTTTCTTTTTCTTCTTTTTGTTTATTTTCAAATCTAGACAGACACACGTTCGAGTTTTATTATCGTAAATGAAACAATTTCAAATGTCTAATTTCAATCAATTTTTAAAATCCACTTTAACGACCGAGAAAAAGAAAAATGTGTAATCTATTAATTCCTTTTCTCCCTCTCTCTCTCTCACTCTCTCTCTCTCTCTCTCTCACTTTCGTATTCTCGTGATTGAACGCAAACCTTATACAATATTCTATACCTACTTGAGATCGGAAACTAGAGGAAAATAGTTTTCCGTTGAGTCCGTCGGTATCGTTTGCTATCATATCATCGACATATTCGATTCGATTTCAACGAAGCGATCTTGAAAAATGTTAGGTGATCGTAAAAGCTACGGGTGGTGGGCATAGCCACCATTTCTAAAAATATCCAAGTATGCCGATGATAGGACTATCGGTAGAGTTGGACGACTGTCTCTCAGGGGTTTGGATGAGGTTGCCAACCTGCTGGTACCGTTGCTCCTATTTCTCGTTCAAGATAGTAAAAGACCGAGCTACGATGAAATTGCAGATTTATGCGCGGAAGTTCTTCGATCCGCAAGTGAAATGTCGGAGGAGGGGAGGGGTGGGGAATGGGGGAGGGGGTGGGGTGAGGGAGAACTAACAAGAGACGAAAAGCGAAAATATTCGAGAAAGAGTAGGATATGGTGGATAACCGTGACTCGCGGTTATGCGAGTTTTCCCTTCCCTATATATATATATATATATATATATATATATATATATGTATATATATATATACATAGTTTGATTTCCATTGGCGAGCGAATGAATCAGAGTAACGGAAAAAGAAAAAGGGGAATGAGGGGAGGGAATGGGTGGGACGGGGGTGGAGCGGAGGGAATGAGAAAGGGATAGAGAAAGAAAGGCAACGCGTCCACTGGGAATATACGGAAGCATTATGAAATGCGGCCACGAGAAACGGCAGCACTGCTCTCAGGGGCAAATAAGTTTTCGAGGTCCTAGAATACATCAGGCAACACGTGTCTCGCAAAAAGCCAGGAGTTTCGCGGCCGGGCAATAAGTTCATGGAAATATATAGTGTGCCACGGGGGAGGTCGGGGGTAGTATTAAAACTTTTTTATCCTTTAACATATGAGAAACAGAGAGAGAGAGAGAGAGAGAGAGAGAGACTCCCATTGGCAACCCTAGAAAACCTTTCTTCTCTCCATTCTAGTACTTTCCTTAATTGCACATAACGTAGTTCTCTCTGGCCGACCATAACTGATGGTCAATGGTTCCGTTCCATTGATATTTATAACGTGACATGTTTACAAAGGGGACATACGTTGAAAAGCTCACGTTAAATCGATGCGTTTGATTCTAAACTCAAATCACATTGGAATATGAAGAATTTTTAAATATACATCACAAAAAGTATTTCAGTTTCAAAGAAAATCTCGTAGAATTATTATCCTTTACGATTTCAATTAAAATTTTAATATTCCATACCGACATATATATATATATATATATATATATATATATATATATATAATATTTTCTAATTAAATTCTAACGAATAAAAATGTATCTCTTTCTCATTTCTCGCATTTTCCTTTTACTGAAGAACGATTAACCGAGATGCTAGGAAAGAGTTATTATGGCAAATGGCGATGAAAAGAAATAAATAAAAGGAAAAAGGAAAAGGAAAAGAAAAAGAAAAAGGAAAAGGAAAGGAAAGAGGGAGAGAGAGAGAGAGAGAGAGAAAGAAAGAAAAAAAAAGTAAAAAGAGAAAATAGAACTACCGATCGAGATGCGATCGCAAGGGCAATGTTGCTAGTAACACCGAATGAAGAATTACGATATCGCGTGATGGAGGTACTCGCTCGAGCTGTCATTCGACTTAACAACGGAACTACCAACTAACTCCCACTTGCCTGAGAATATTTTGTCATGCCAGACGCACCTGGCAAAAACGAAGGAATAATTCGCCTGCCGGGTTGAGCCATGAACCGTCGTTTACATCGACGATTGCGTTAGAACGATCTTTTTCCTTTTTTTTTTCTTTTTTTCTTTTTCTTTTCCTTCATTTCCTCTTCCTCTATCCCCCATTTTATGAAGTATAAATATCTCCTTCTTTCACGATCGTAACACACACACACACACACACACACACACACGTATAAAAAAGAAAAAAATCAAGAATTTGGAAGAATTTGAAAGAAAAACGATTGTAAAGCTGAAAAGGAAGAGTTTTGAGGATGAGGAAAGAAAGAAAGAAAGAAAAAAAAAGAAGAAGAAGAAGAAAAAAAAAAAAGAAAAGTATTACGTAAAAAAAAAAAAAAAAAAAAGAAAAAAAGAAAGGGTAATATTTGCGGAAACGAACTTTGTCCCGTCTCGGTCCTCCCTCCCCCTCCCCCCTCCCATTTCCCCCTTTTGATTCCACCAAGAACTCCTAAGTTCAGGGTCCTTCATTCTAGCCGAGTTACCTTCCTTCTTTCCGCGCTCGCGTCAGCTTCAGAATAATATCAAGACGACGATTTATCGTCGCTCGCTTAATCGTCCTCGCTTATCCGCGACGCTATTACGAGCATCCGCCTTCGTCACCCATCCTCCATTCCCACTAGAACTCACCCCACCCATCTTATTCCCCTCTAACCCCATCCTTCCTGTCAAGACTCTAGACGTAGCTCGTGTCAGCCGTATTTATATCGGCTGCTTAGTTCTGCATGTCCGTAATGAATAGCGATATTGTAGGAGAAAATGACAAGGATGATGGCGTGGGTGAGACGAGGTGAGGCAAGACGAGGCGTGCCAAGGCGTGGCGAGGCAGAAATTGGGAGGGTGGGGGGTTTGAGAAAAGAAAGATGAAAGATTTAAGAAGGAAAACCGTAGACGAATTTTCGTTGTATACGAAAGAGGGATATCCGTCTCTCTTAGTATCTTTCTATTTCTTCTTTTTCACTTTCTCCTTCTTCTTCTTCTTCTTCTTCTTCGTCTTCTTCTCCTCCTCCTCCTCCTCCTCCTCCTCTTCCTTCTCCTTCTACTCCTTCTACTTCTTCTTCGTCTTCCAAGCGTCACGTCGGCGGAAGGAGCCGAGAAAAGTGAACCACTTAACCTCAAGAGGGTATAGGCAATCGACAGAAGTAGAATGACGAGCGAGCTCTTTGAAATATTCATTGCTTT
>NC_062199.1:3265242-3292742 GCF_912470025.1 Vespa velutina | reverse complement strand
GGTTTCGTTTAGATATTTGTCAAAAGAAAAAAAGAAAGAAAGGAAGAAAGAAAAAAAAGAAAACAAAAAGAAAAGGAAAAGGAAAAAAAAAAGGAATAAATGAACGTATAAATAAATGAAAAGAGAGAGAAAGAGAGAGAGAGAGAGAGAGAGAGAGAGAGAGAGAGAGAGAGAGAGAGAAGAAAGAAAAAAAAAAAGGAAAAATTATATTTATCGTTTAATCCGCATTAGGTTAACGTTAACCGATATGGAAATGTTGAAAAGTTTTTTAAAGAAAAAAAAAAAACAAAAAACGAAACAAAAAAAAACAAAAAACAAAAAAAGAACATGAAAAAAAGAAAGAGAGAGAAAGAAAGAAAAAAAAAAAAAACAGGCAAAAAAGAAAAAAGAAGAACAAGGAAAGAAGATAGAAAAAGGAATGATGAAAAAAACGATGCAATTGTTATTGCGTTATCACGACACGTTTTATATACCGTACTATATTTTTTCTTTCTTTCTCAAATTGGTCCCTTCCATTTCTCCCACTTTGTTTCTACTTTATCATGATGAGAAGAACGAAATGAGAGATATAAAAGAAAAGCAGAAGTTCGGTCGATATGTCTGCCCCCCCCCCCCCCCCCCTCCTACCCTCCCTCCCTCCCTCCCGCTCTCTTTCGGTCTACCGAACAGACTATTTCTCTCTCTCTCTCTCTCTCTCTCTCTCTCTCTTCCTCCCCCTCTTTTTCTCTCTCCCTATCTTGTTGAAAGGTTAATTGATCTGTTATGTGCGTATATCGTATGCCGTATACTCCTTTCATGGAGTATCTTTATCGAAGCGTACGAAACACGGTGGTCGATAAATTTACAGCTGCGTGCGCCCGAGCAAGTATGCAGTGCGACCTCAATGAAAGGATTCTTCAAAACGACGATGAAAAAAAGGAAAAAGAAAGAGAGAGAGAGAGAGAGAGAGAGAGAGAAGAAAAAAAGGAAAAACCTCACGTGAAAAGCCGGCCAAACCAAACCAAACGTGAAGCCAGAATTGCTCGATTAAATTTCACGTGTCTTTATTGAACTTTCATCGATTTTTCCCATACGCGATAAAGAGAGGGAGAGAGAGAGAGAGAGAGAGAGAGAGAGAGAGAAAGAGAGAGGAAATTTATAATTGTTATAATTTTCCTCGATCATTTGAAAACAAAACCAAGCCAAAAAAAAAAGACAGAAAAAAAAAAAGAACAAAAAAAGAATTCTAATAGGCGATCCATTAAAAACATAAGTATTATTTTATATTTAATCGGATGAATGATATAAAAAAAAAAAAAAATTAAAAAAAAAGAAAAAAAGAAAAAGAAAAAAAGAGAATATAATAGAACAAAAAGAAAAGAAAGAACCAAACGAAAAGAGATCAAAAATATTGATAGAATTTTACGAGCAATTATAAGAAAATTATTCGATTTGATGAATGGCGCAACTGGGAAAAAAAATAATACATTCATATATACCCACCCTATATACATATATATATATATATATGAATTAACAATCCATCGGAGATTAATTACAAATGGATCAAAATTTAAAGCTCTCTGACGTAGATAGGTACTCGCATAATACTTCCAACAAATATCACATGTGGCCAGATTTCGAAAGGGAAACGTTAACGTTTCTCTATGTTCAGATTTTCAAACCATTATAGGGACATTACCGTGAGAATCTCGTTTCGTTACGTTTATGAATGTTACACGCAATACGAATTGGACTTAGCTTAACGCAATTTTACTTAACGTCACATAGGTAGATATGTGGCTTATGTATATCGATAACGAATTTCATTAGACGTTTCCACGACTTTTCCTACTACGTGTCCTTCCCTCTACCCCTTCTATCTCTCTCTCTCTCTCTCTCTCTATCTCTATCTCTATCTCTATCTTTATCTCTCTCTCTTTCTCTCTCTCTCTCTCTTGCATTCTATACGTAGGGGTAGTAATGGAAAGTGTAATTATCAGATATCGAACATGGCTGCCGAATGCGCGAGTGCGTTCGACTCGAAGCATTCCGATAAAATTATTTATGTCCTTTCCCTCCCTCCTCTCTTTCACTTCTCTTTTCCCCTCTCTCTCTCTCTATCTCTCTCTCTATCTCTCTTTCTCTCTTCTTTTCCTTTTCTTTTCCTTTTCTTTTTTATTTTCTTTCATTTTATTTTCTAACAAAACGAACGACTTAACGTTCGAAGAAATAAACGGGAACGAATAGGTAAGGGTAGAGATAGGTCGATAGGAATGCAAACGAAAGAACTGCTAGTGTATTTTAAGAGACATTTTACATTGTCTGAAATGGGAACAATGTGGTTTCCTTATATCGCAACCTTTCCACGGTCTAGGTAAACCTTAGACCACGATAGGAAAAATTTTCATGAAGACTTAGACTCCCACCCTCCATCCCCAACCTTACCCCCTGACAGGGTAACCTTACACCGACACTTTTACATAGTACAAGTAACGTGTGATATATATATATATATATATTCCCGAGGATATCGCGATTCCCGCGGGAAGAAATTCCACCGTAGAATTCAAACCGGATAAGTCTTGGTGCTACTGATGGACTGACAGCTGCTAGTGCTAGCAGGTGATAGAAAGGAAAAGATAAAGAAGGAAAGAAAGAAAAAAACGAGAAAAAGAAAAAAGAGTGAAGGTTCGTGTAAAAAGAAACGAAAAAATCTAAAAAAAATCTAAAAAAAAAAAAAAAATAGAAATGCTTTATATTATTCTATAATATTAATAATTATTATAACATTAACAATGTATAAAAATATAAAACATTTCTTTTAACGTAATAATAATTTATCGATATTATGAAATAAAAAATCACGATAAAATTGATATAACGTTAATTCGATCGTTCTATATATTCTTTGATTATTCATGAGAATGTCTATCTCTATTCGCTTTTATAATGATAGCCACCATAAACACATTCAAAGAGTATGGATTTAACGAGCTTCTGTAAAAGACCAAACACACACGTCTTTGTTACTCTCCTTTGTTTTCTAATGATACGAGTAAACTAGCCCTTTGTTTGTACAAGCAGATTTTCTTCTCTCAAGGCAGGTATGCAGGCAGGCAGCCAGGCAGGCAGCCAGGCAGGCAGGCAGGCAGGCAGAAGTAGAGAAAAGCAGAGAGAAAAAGAAAGAGAGAGAGAGAGAGAGAGAGAGAGAGAGAGAGAGAGAGAGAGAGTGTGGTCGGGTTAGATCGATAAAACGACATTAAATATCCAAAAGATGAAATTTTGAAAAGGTTATAGTCCCGTTAAAACGTAAGACAATACTTTTCAAAATATACACTCTATAAAATATTTAATACATATATATATATATATATACGAAATAATATAAATGTATATTAGATAGAAAGCGAACTAGCATATTTCATTTTGGTGAATTCAAAGCGTTTCTCCATATATACACACACACACACATACAGAGAGAGAGAGAGAGAGAGAGAGAGAGAGAGAGAGAAAGAGAGAGATACACATACACATATACACACACACACACACACACACACATATATATATATATATATATGTAGTGAACGTTCTATCTGGCATCCAAAGGAGAGACCGTCAACGTTGTGGCTCTGAAGGATCGAGAAATACCCTGTTCTATAGTATCTACCTATCTAAGAACGAATGACACGAACGCGTTCTCCTTCGTAACCATCGTACAAAGGGACACCACAACGGAATAGGAAGTACGATGAAGGAACGAAAGGACACCAACGTTCATTCTCTTCCTTCTAGTTCGACCTTCTATATATATATGTCCAAGGGGTAGCAGTAAGCAGTGACCCGTACCATCTTGGATGTACCTAGTTCGTTCGTATCACTCTGCATAGCAACTCCCAACGTCATGTTCTACCTACTTCCTAGCATAGACTTTGTTCTCTCGATGTTCAACGGCATAAAGATTCAGTCACCAAGAATCTTTTCTCCTTTACTCCTCTGTCCTTTATATATTTCCCATCTCTTCTACTTTCTTCTCCTGGCAACAGGAAGAGACCGAAGGAATCCAATAGCCGTACGCCAACGCCCTGGGATACGTTAAGGTTGTGACGGTGAACACACTAAAAGTAACTAAAATTCGAGTCGACTCTTTCTCATGCTAAAAATAACCACACTAGGTTTGCCTTTTCTTCTCTTCTGTCTGTCTTTCTTTTTGAAAAGAAAAAAAAACAAAAAACAAAAAACAAAAGAAAAAAAAAAAAGGAAAAAGAATTACATTTTAACTTTATTATTTAAATATTTCTTACGCGTTAATCTAATTGATAATAAGAGATAGATAGTCAGAAAGAGAGAGAGAGAGAGAGAGAGAGAGAGAGAGAGAGACGAATAGACATTTTCCATTTAAACACGTTTTGTTATTATACATTTCAGCTCAATTTCGTTCGTCAAAACATCACACATCTTGTCCTGGTTCCTATATATTATTATACCGAAACGCCCGAACAATTTCGTCGTCGATGGAGTTAACATGCATCAAACGCAATTAGATTTCCTACACGCTAATGAATATGATTACCTCGGGGAAGAACTTGTAATAAATGTATCAAGCGTAGGCGAGAGTATAACATGATAATTTGGCGAGCTGTTACGTGCTAGGTAATACGCACGTCGAATAGAAACACCGTGATAGTCACTTCCTTCTCGTATTCAGACATACCTTCCTATAAGATATGCGATTTCTCTACCCTCATATCCGCGATATATCACATTCTAATTTCCAAAAGCTGTCGTTCCGTCATCTATCTTCTTCGTTTAAGACATTCCCTTTCGATTCGAGGATAACAGTTAGAAGAGATCGGTCTTATAAGATACACGTAAATTTAACTAATTGTAATTATATTCGATACATTTCATCGAAACATTTCGAAAATTTTCATACCTATAATAATCCATATATATATATATATATATATATATATGTAGTTTAAATGGTGCCTCTTTGAATTAGTTTGAATAGCGATAGATTTTGAAAAAAGTTCATAATATAATGTACGTTTTAAAAATATTAGGTGGACCGGAAAGTAATGTCGCTTTCTTAAATTAAATTCAAACGAATAAATTTTTAAGAATTTTTTATTTTTAATCACAATCAAATATCGACAATACGCAGAAACGACATTACTTTCCGGTCCCCCTAATACATGATGATATATATATATATATAAGATAATAAAAGCATCATATCTTTATATTTTTCTTCAATAACAAGCCTAATTTTTACATTTGAAAAGGACAATAATCATTTTTTCGAAACTATTACTTGGTCACACTTTTGATGATAAATCAAAGATTTCCAATTGCTAATCTTTTCTCTATCGATGTTTCGATAAAATGATTAATGCGGAGTATTTTTGAAAGATCTCATTTAAAAAAAAATATTCAATCAAATTGACAATCTACGCTGTCGAGAATTTGGGCTAGCTTTTCAAAATCAAACTACCAATAAGTATCGTTGTCGAAATAAATTACTAATAAGAAATTTATACATTTATTAAATTATATTTTATTGTGAATCAATTATAAGTATAAATTTTATATGAAGATATTAATTTGTAATAAGAAATTTAACTATTTTTTTTTCTTTTCTTTTTTTCACGAAATGGACCCCATTTTTAAAATCAACGACTCATATATATATATATATATATATATATATATACAAATATAAAAAAAAAAAAAATAAAGGATAAAAAATATTGAATGAGGAAAACAGATTGAAGTGAGAATCTAGATCGAGTTTATACCGAAGGGGAAGAACAAAGAGATGAAAATGGTGTGAGAGTTGTCGTGTAGAATGGGAGTCTGAAATCCGTTTAAAACAGAAGATAATCTTGCGTAGGTATACGCTCGACAAATATTTGACGACACGAATATTCACAGAAGAACCATTGAGAAACGTAGAATTTCTTTGTGTACACTGTGCTCAAGTTATTTTGAACCGAGGGATACGTTAATCATGTTCAGGATTGAGTTCCCGCTAAGAGTTGTTATCAGTTTTGAGTATATCTCTCTTACGCACACACACACATACATACGCGCGCACACATTATATATACACACACATACACGCACACACACACACACATACATACACATATACACAGGATTGTAAATCACCGAATAGGAACCATTTTCGTTAACAATGGATTCGTCGGTAATAGTAAATTCAATTTATTTCGTATTAATTACAGAAAACATTACGTTCAGCGAATAAGATCATATTAATTAATCGAATATGGTAATATTTCGATCGATATATCAGAAATTCCAAGTTAATCAATATAATTTTCTCTATAATTTAATGTGATCGACGTGTTCTAATTCGTAACGTTTCGAGCTTTGAAGTTCTCTCGAATAAATATAAATCCAAGCGAAGGCAACTCCCCGAGCTATTAAATCTCTCAAATTGCATAACTTCCGTCTGGAGTTCTCAGGGAATCGCATACTTCGTGCTTTAGTTAGACACGTATCTCGCTTGTCTTCCATTCCTATAAATTCTAGCGCGTGCATTACGAAACGCGAAACAGTGAATCTCTTCTACTCGTCGCGTCGAGGGGAAACGAGAAACAAAGTCGTGGATGTTGGAAATGCTTAACGGTAGTTGAGATTCGAGGGGACCGAAGCTTGAACTATATCTGACTATGTTCGACAAGCGAAGAAAACAAGGAAGGAAGGAAGGAAGGAAGGAAGGAAGGAAGGAAGGAAGGATGGGAATGGAAGGGAATGGAAGATTCCAAAACTCGTAGGGATCGAACATTAAGTATACTCAGAATGTGGTCTACCAAGCCTAGCTAAAACTTCAAAATCGTCCTAGCTTACCGTGACCAGTGATGAGAATTTCGTATAACTTTTCTCTCTGGTTCATGCATATGCACCGTGATTTTCCAAGTACAAATGATTATTCCGAACATATCTGCTGTGACATTTAACCAGAGGAAATTTACGTAACCTTCGTGTTTTTTAGAGATGAGGAACAGTTGAAGGAGATATAGGACCGAAAGTCCAGACAGTCACCTTTTGCTCCATTTATTTCACCTCTGCTTCTCTTCACCGTTCTCTCTCTCTCTCTCTCTCTCTCTATCTCTCAACACGTAGACAACTTTCTATCTCTATCACATACCGTCTAATTCGTACCGCATCTTGCCGCGATCGATTGCGTCGTCGTGTCATACAAAGTCGTCAAATCGGATTTCTGGGGAGTCACCTGAAATTCTAATTTAAGATACGGAGACCACACATATTCCTACCACCTACTCCTACTTTCCAGAGAGATAGAGATAGATAGATAGATAGATAGGTAGAGAGAGAGAGAGAGAGAGAGAGAGAGAGAGAGAGAGAGAGAGAGAGAGAGAAGGACGGGAAAGGAGAATTCTACTCGTTTGCTCCTACGAATATCATCTATACGTGCTCTATTGAGTTCGACGAATCGTTCGGTTTAATTGAGGGTTCACTGACTAACATCGAGCTTCTATCAGAAATTCCTTCGAACTATCTAACCTGCCTAGAATATCATACCTCTTTTTCTCTCTCTCTCTCTTTTTTTCTCTCTCTCTCTCTCTCTCTCTTTTTTTCTCTCTCTCTCTATCTCTTTCTTTCTTCCATCTCTTCTTAACCATGATCTTTATCCTGATCGAAAATAACCACTGTGCCATCCTTGATTACTGATTCAATTTTTTACGATCAAGTTATATCAGAACACTGTGAGGAAATTAATCGTGAGAGTATTTTAGCGTTGGCGATACTTCATTGATCGATAGATAGGATATATCGTATAATGAACGTGATAACCGCGAATCGACCTTTTACTTTTATTTTACTTTTATTTTACTTCTCATTAAACGATCGATCTATCGTTATAAACGCGTAAACCAATCCGTTTCAGGCATTAACCATAAATCACGTAGGAATTAATAAGACAACGGAATTTATTTGTGGTTTCTTTTATTTCACCATTAAAGTTAGATTAAATAGTAGGATTACGTGAAAACGATAAAACGATAGATAATCATGCAATTAGAATCATATTAACGAATACCCGGAAAATTACGTGTTATATCTACTAGTACTATTGTACAGGGAATATAGAACGATTTCATTTGAAACATGAGAATAATTATGCGAATTCAATGAATCGTATCTACTTTGAAATTTATCTACTTTGATAGAAACTTTAAAGTGAACAGGAGTATAAGCCCAAATGAAGGATTCGATCTTATCCAGAATTAAGATGATAGATACCTTGACCACTTTCGTCTCCTAATCAAAGTAGAAATTATAGGTATTAGAATGAGAGTTACTCGATGGCTAAAGGTGCTAAAGGATCTATCTCTATCTCTATCTCTCTCGCTCGTTCTCTCTCTCTCTTTCTTGCAAACTTCACGAAATCGGTTTGCTTCGAATAGCAAGGTACAAACTCTTAGGATGGATGGACTTGTATAGCGACTAGGTGGATGAAGTAGTAGGGGAAGAAAGAGGACTGCGACGAGTACAAAGAGCAAGAGAAGGAGGAGGAGAAGGTGGAGAAAGAGGAGGACGGTTGCCCGAGGTTACGGAACTCCAAACGAGTGCAAGAGACCGAAAGGAGTACTTCTGCTAAAGAACACGTGGCTCGAGCGTGACTCCGGGCCATCTGGAATCGGGCTAATTTGACGATTGACCCGATGCCAGAATAACGCTGGCTCGCTTACCGCAGGAAGGTATATAACAAAAAAAAAAAAGAAAAAAAAAAAAAAAACAGAAAAAAGAAAACGTATACACACGTGGTATCCATTTATCCTTCATCTTTATTTGATCGAAACAATTTTTTCAAATCAACGATGACCATGTTGTGGATATACCAACTTATTACGAAATTGATCGACTAAGTACAATATTTATTCTTTTTCTGTTTTCTTTTTCTCTGTTTTTTTTTTTGTTTTATTTTGTTTTTCTTCTTCTTTTTCTTCTTCTTCTTTTCATTCTTTCTCTTTTTGATTACGTCAGAACGTCATCGTTCTTTTCTCTACTTTGTTTTAATATTTCCTTTTTTTTTTTTTTTTGTTTTTATCCTTGGGCATCTAGTAATACATAGTCGTTTAACTTACGTTTATTCACTTGTCAAAAGAATGTATCTCATTTACTATAAAATATATGTATATTCTTTCAAATATATATATATATATGTATATGTATATACAGTCTCCTTTCAGTGACAGTTTTAGGTAACAATATAGAATACAAAGGTATGTATGTATATATGTATGTTGGTTTACCTATCGTGTTCCACTAGCAAACATTTTGACAGGTTTAAAGGGAGACTTGGAATGGAACGCATTACGTCGGCAACAACGTTTTATCGGTTTCAAGCCAAAAGGGCTTACGCGCGTAAAGGGACGAGACGGTTGGTGCTGCCAATTCAGGTGACCCGTTTTGTTTCAAGGAAATGCCTCCAAGCATGCTACCGTCTACCGTCCCTTTCTCTCCGTCTATTCTCTGTCTCTCTTTATCCTTTTCGTATGGTCTCTTTCTCTCTCTGTCTCTCTGTCTCTAACTCTCTCTCACACGCACACACACACAAAACCAGCAGATTATACAAGGCGCATACGTGATGCACGGGTACTCGAGAAAGCAACTGTGCGGTTCTCGTAATTTTCCGCAGTCACCGCATTCGCCGACGTTCTCGATTATAATACCGGTGGTCTGTAAGATGTAGGTATCATGGTTACCGAAGCACTGACCTTCTCTTACACAGTATTTCCACGTAAAGCCGCTTAAAATCATTAAACGTTGAACAGTGAAAACGAATTTCGTATTGAACGTTCCTCGAATAAAAACGATCACCTATCCAACCGCCAATCTTCCCCTCTATTCCCCTCTCCCAGTCTCCACCTCCTCTCCTATCCCTTTCCCGCCATTTTATAACATTTTTCGTGAAAAATAGGAAACACTTTCGATGTTCGAAACGTCGATAATTCTATAAAATATTATCCTCCTCTCTATTCCAAGGTGTACGATATAAAAATGAACTTATGCGATATATGATTCGAATGAATTTCAATAATAATTGAATGCTTGAGATATTTTGGTGGAGAGTCATCTAAAAAAAAAAAAAAAAAAAAAAAAAAAAAAAAAAAAAAAAAAAAAAGGGAAAGAAATTGAAAGAAAAAAAACAAAATAATAATAATAATAATAATAATAATAATAATAATAATAATGATAATAAATCTAAAACGTTTCTAAATATTGACACTAATAATATACAGAGTATTATAGGATCGTACAATAATAAAAAAAACGTTCGATCAATTTTCCACTTCTGTTTATTTCTTTGAATTACATTTTATTGGAATAATCCGTGCCAATACAATGAACAGTATATATTATAACATTTTCACCTTTCTAATATTTCATGGTACGATCTTAACGCATCGTTTACCCGGAAATTATGAATATATACGATTCGAATGCTCGATAGAAGTTAGACACAGCACGATTCACAACGTAACGATTCTCCTTCTCTACGAGCTTATCGAGCCAGATTTATGTTCGTTCGAGCAACGACTTACGGAAATTCGAGTGCATGACGCACATGCAAACGTAACTTTCGTAATACATACATACGTACATACATACATAGATATATACATGCATACATACGTACATATACATACGATTAGAATCAGAAGTAGAGTCCTTTGTCTTTCTCGATTTCCATAATATTCATTAATATTTACCGATCGAGTTATCATTATTTTTCAGTAAAATTAAAAAAAAAAAAAAAAAAGAATCCCCCCCCCTTCCTTTGAAACTTTCAAAACGTTTCTTTACGCTTCGACAGGGGAAAAAGAAATTGTCAATTGGTTATCGGATGTCTCGAAAAAAAAAATATATATATATATATATATATATATATACATATAATTTGAATTCAAAGACAATGCACCTACGTGCACGTACAATAAGATTATACTTTATGCGGAGGATCATTTTTTTTTTTTTCTTTCTTCATTTTACATTATCTCTTATACATTATAGTTTCCATAATCAAGAATCCCATCCATAAAACGTTTTTCCATTTTGTCGTAGGAGGGATAACTGGGTGGGGGTGGAGTGGAGAGTAGAGGGGTAAGGGAAGTGGATAAGTTGTTATAGTTGGCGAAGGGGAAAAAGGCATCAAGCATGGCATGGAAAACGACGATAAATTTAGATGAAGCGCATCGAGCGATTGTATTATCTTTCGAGAGATTCCTCCCCCCACCCCTCCCTCCCTCTTTGCCCTTAACCCCTCTTCCTCTGCTCCGTCCTGTTCTACCCACCCCCCGCCCCCCCCTCCTCCCCTTCCCACCCCACCCTTCTTCACCGCTCTAGGCCGTTTAACAGGAACCTTCCATTTTTCCTTTACCTTTGGGACTAAGGTGGTAGTCCCTCTCTCTCTCTCTCTCTCTCTCTCTTTCACGAAACGAAGAAAGAGCACATCTTAACATAGAGCTCACGTGTTCTCTTCATCGGGACGAGGCCGGACCAAGCGAGAGGAGTGAAGAGGAGAGAAAAGGGATAAGATAGAAGAGGAAAGGTAAGAAGGAAAAATTTATTTCTATTACTCTCGTCTTTTGCGGGGCAAACGTAAAGTTCGGTTAAAGATTTATGGACGGGTCTTTTGTCCGATTTGAAAAACTGTCGAGCTACGGGTTTGGCCTTTCTTAGTTAAAACGTGGCGTAGAAGGATAAAGGAGAAGAAAAAGACGAAGACGAAGACGAAGACGAAGACGAAGAAGAAGAAGTAGAAGTAGAAGTAGAAGAAGATGTAGAAGAAGAAGAAGACGAAGACGAAGGAAGAATGAAAGAAAAATAAAAAAGAGAAAGGAGAGAAAAACAAGGAGAAGAAAAAAATAAAACGGAAAAGTCTGAAGAAAGGAAAGATGAAAAAAAAAGAGGAGGGACGGTATAGGAGGTTGAAGGGAGAATGGAGGAGAGAAAAAGAGAGAGAGAGAGAGAGAGAGAGAGAGAAAAGAGAGAAAAAGAAATAGGTCAATGAAAAGGAGAAAGAAGCGCGCGAAGACATTGTCCCGTCATTCTTTCGGTATCGCACAAAGTAATTATTCCGACGAATGCGCGGACCCCTTTTACCATGGCTCGCGCGCGGTCTGACTTTTAGATTGTTGTTAGGTGACGTAGGGGGTTGAGGAAAGGGAACGAAGACAGAAAGGGAAGTTGAAGGAGGACGACGGATGGAAGGGGAGAGGGGTACAGGAGGCAGAGAAAGAGGTAAAGGAAACCCGGCTCGCGCTCCGTTGAATTCCCTTTTCTTCTCTACGTCGGCATTCACGTATCGCGAGTCTCAAGCTTCTAAGCTTTAACACTTTGATCCCTCTCTTTCTCGTTACGACATCTTACCACCACCAGCACCACCACCACCACCACCACCACCACCACTATCCACCATCCACCATCCTTAGATCTCTCTTTCTCTCGGCTGGATTGCCGAGAATTTTTTCTTTTCGAATGTGTCGAGTGGAAGGATCCGTTGTCGTCTTTGTTAAACTCAAAAGTATCTTCTTTTATAATGATATCTTCGGGAGGGGATCAGGAGAAAGGTTTTAGGGGGGAGAGAAATGGTTAAATGAAAGTAAGGGATAGGGAATAGTAAAGGATTGCTTTAAATAAATTTTCCTGTAAAAAGAACAGGAAGAGATAACTTTTGTTGAGATTTCTATCGTTTTTACACGTAAGTGAGAAATCGAATGGATGTTAGTCGATGACGACGTTTCTTTATCGTCTTCTTCTTCTTCTTCTTCTTCTTCGTCTTTGTCTTCGTTTGTGTCTTCGTCTCTTCGTATTCGTTCTCCTTGTGAAGTAGAAGAAATGTAAAAAAGGTGAAAGAAAGAAAGAAAGAAAGAAAGTGTGGGTAGGTGGCGAAGGGGGAGGGGGGAGAGGGAGGGGGTTAGAGTGGTGGAAAAAACTCGATTGCGAAACTTGAAGAATATACGAGAGAAAGACGTGCCTACTTGGTGAACCACGAAACGTTTGTGCCACGTTCGTTTGTATCTTCGGTTGTCGAGGCTTCGAGATCGGCAGAAAATCAGTCTTCCGGAAGATAGATGTGCTCGATCGGACGCGAAACGACGGCGGAAACGTCGTCGACTTTCTTCTTAGCTAGGTCGAACTCGTCGTCGTCGTCGTCGTCGTCGTCGTCGTCGTCGTCGTCGTCGTCGTAGTCGATGTCGTCGACGTCGTCATTGTCGTCGTCTTCAAGAATATGAGACGCATACGTATGCGGACACGCATCCTCGTCTTACGGCTTTTCTCTTTTTTCGCAAAGATACAGGTTGGATTCCGTCCCGAAGAGCCCCCGGGAGTTTTCTACCAACGAACGAGTCATTTTTATCGCTCTCTACACGCCTCTTCCTACTTCGTACTTTGCGTCTCGCACCGTTGAAAACGAGACGTTCCGGAAAATCGCATCTTTTCTTTTCCTACCGATTCCCGTCGAGAATCGTAAAGGTAAAATTGCTGAGAGATCCTATCGAAAGTAATCCTCGGCTATCGCTATCTCGAATTGGAAAATATATCTTGTGTTTGTTGTATATCTAAATATTATAATACATATGTAATATAACTTCGTTTAGAATCCTTGCCGTGGTTTCTCCCACTATCGTTAATTTAACTTCAACCGGTGGTTTACACGCAACGTTGTATTACATAAGCAAAGTACCCACCTAGTAGAGGTTCCCCCATCCCCACCCCCTTCCCATCCGATCCCCTCCCCTCCGACCACCCATCCCACCCTCTGACTTTCTCTATTCAATTGAAATTTCTGCAGACGACAGCTCGAGGATCCTGTCTAATTGACTTGTATAACGTATAACCATATCTAATTTCGAAAAGAAATTAATTGCAATTGGATATGCGTTGATACGTTGATAGGAGATAAATGGAAATATGGAAACTAGTTCGAAACAAAGTTTATGGATTTTATACAATTCTTTTCTCTCTCTCTCTCTCTCTCTCTCTCTCTTTGGTTTTTTTTTTCCTTTTTCTTCTTTTTTTTTTTTTTATTTTTTTTATTTTTTATTACTTTTTTTTTAATAGCAATGAGTAATATCGCGATAATTAATCGTACGATTAATTAAGCTTCCATTGAGTTTAAAGAAATATCCTCCAATTTCTTGTCGATAATTTTTCATTTATGATTCTTATCGACATCCATTTCGTCCGGTCTCGCACAAAACAACAATGAAAGTTTTATCGATGCATTCTCTTAACGATCGCGCACGAAACCTTCCATAAGATTGCACCGTGATATCGTTCCAACTGTCGAAGCTATAAAGCCCCCCGTTCTATTAGCAAAGCATAAAGTTATTGAGCAATACTAAACGAGAACGGATGTGCCAGTACGACAAAGTCCAAAAGCTATCTTCCATATTCCCTTTAAATTCGAGACGAATTTCTATCTAGAAACTATTATAACCACGTTACTTCCGGCTCGTACGATTCTACAACCGATTTGTTTCCCCCATCCCAGCCCACCCCATCTCACCCCCATCCCCATCCTTCAGACCTATCCTTCCATCCATCCACTATCCCTCATTCTCTATTTTCCATATGCACATCTAAATTCGAACACAATCTGTGTGCTCCTTCTCCTCACCCCAACCCTTCCCCCCTCTCCCCTTTTCCCACTCTCCCCTTTACCGTATAATTATTAGAAAATTTAATCTAAATGTAATAATTACGAATAACTATATATAACGATAGGAAATGAATTCTGTACATACGTGTTCGTTAATATCGAACTCATGAAAAAAGAAACGAGAAGGAAAAAAAATGAAACGAAAAAAAAAAGAAAAATAATAGAAACTTAATAATATGTCATAAAAGGAATTTTGTCATAGCGATTAAAGAGCATTATCTGCAATATCAATATTATATTTATATCGTTAAGCCAATAAATTAATAACGTTATCTTGCTATTATATCTGATAGATAATAAATCAATTGTTCTTTATTTTTCTCCTTTGTTTTTCTACTTTAAAAGAAAGATACGTTCTTTTTATCGTAAATGAAAGAGAGACAGACAGAGAGAGAGAGAGAGAGAGAGAGAGAGACGATCCTATGAAAATGCCGTGTAAAAGCACCGAACTTCCGGTCGATATACGCCTCGTGGCAATCCTCGAATGCATATACAGCCGAGAGTACGCCAAGCACACGATCGCCATCGCTGTAACATTTAGCTGAAATTACGTGCACAAGATTACGCCGGTGATTTTCTGGCAAAGGGACAATCGTGGAATCCTTGTATTACCGCAAATCGCGTTACTTTTTATAGTCGCCGAGCCAAGAAAATTCTTAAAAACGTTTCTACGAGTATACTAATTTATTCTCTAATAACACGAAAGACACGAATGCTTTAATGAATCATAACTATTAAATGTATTTATTATTACATACGTAAAATTCCAACGAAAGTTTTCAATTAATTTCAATTGCATTTTGCCAATATTTTCGTCTTATCTCGTATGTAAACGAATCAAAGAATAAACGTAGGAGGATCGTGATCGTTTCTTTAATGAACGAAATTAAAAAAAAAAAAAAAAAAAAAAAAAAAAGAGGAAAAAAAAGGAATTTAAAGAAAAGGAAAAAAAAAAAAAATAACAAGAGAGACAATTCTCGCTACTTAACACATGAAAGAAATTAGTCGCCACTGAATTAGTCGGCTAATTTCTTTCATGAGCTTATATAAAGAGGAAGATTTTATATATATATATATATATATATATATATATGTACATATATATGAGTTCTATTCTAACAAAAGAAACTAGAAAGAAAGTGCAAAACTATCATGCTAAGGAGAGAAAATGTAAGCTGTTAACTCGAAAAAGATAACGTGCCACGAGCTAAAGCTCTATGTAGATGTTATTAACCGATAACGTCTTAGTCGTTCAAATAATGCCTACGAGGACTTCCTCCTATAACTAGTTTTAGATAACGTTCTAAGAAATACTGACGTATTCCCACACTTCCTATTCGTTCTCTCTCAATTTTCTCTTTTTCTTTCTTCCTTTTTTTTCCCTTTTTTTTTTTGGCTTATTTTAAGCACTCTTTGCTTTTTTTGTTTCCTTTCATTGTTTTCCTTTTCTTTTTTTTTTTTTTTTTAAGCATATCAACCATTGTACTCTCTTTCTCTCTCTCTCTCTCTCTCTCTCTCTCTCTGTCTCTTCTCTTTTCTCTCTTTTTAGTCATTCAAAAGATTACTGCAATAATAATTTTTGTTGAACTTCACATAGGATTACAGTAAACGATTAGAGAACAGGTATAAAACGGGTTCTTCCGTTTAAATATAAAAAAAGGAAAAAGGAATCCGATATTAAAAGTGAGGAAAGGAGAAAGAAAAAGAGAGAGAAAGAGAAAGAGAGAAAATAGTGTATATGCTCGTGCCCGTAAGGGCGTCCAGGGACGGGAAAGCACGTCGTTATACGACTCTCACAGTGATTACGGGCGAAAGGTCTGTGCAGTCTTGTATAACGAGCAATGACGATTCTCGGCTACCGAAAGTTCAAGCTGCGTCGCGTTTCTAGTCTGGCTTTACTCTCTGGAAAAAAATTGCAGCACGTACGATTAAATAATTAACGAGTTTCCAAGTGGGACCGAGCCTCTCTCTCTCTCTCTCTCTCTCTCTCTCGCTCGCTCGCTCGCTCTCTTTTTATTTTTTTTCCTCCCTCTTTCCCAAGCTGGCGGGTACGCCACTCACTCACTTCACCACTCATCGTTGGATCTTTGCACGACCAACGGGCGAGAGTTTCTAGAGTTGGTACCGCGCAAGAGCTTCCCCCATAAAAATTTCATTCCCTTCCGTTGAACGAGTGTCGCCATGAGCGGCGTGTAGTTACTGATGGTGATCCTTACTAGATGCTATTCCTTTTTCTTTACCAACGGTATAACAGTGTCGACGATGCCATTGGTATTATCATTCCCATTCCCCGTTTTTGATCTTTCTATCCTTCTCTTTCACCCTCTATCCTCACCCTTTTGCCTACACCCTTATCTAACGTCTATAATTTAATGCCGATAAACTCGAACTAAAGCTTGATTAAAAGATAGTATAGATATAGGCCCAATGATCAATTAATAAAATTTAAACGAGGTATCGTTTTAAAAGGAATTCAGTCGCGTTACCCTTTCTTTCTTTCTTTCTTTCTTTCTTTCTTTCTTTTTCTTTTTTCTTTTTTCTTTTTTCTTTCTTTTTCTTTCGTTTTTTCTTTCTTTAACTCTAACTCCCTAACGACGTTGGTGGCTAACTAAACAGGCTGCCTTACTAGATATACTCTAAGGTCACCTTCGTCAGACTTTTTCTCTCTTTAATTAACGAAGTGTAATTATACGCTCGTAATTGTACGACTTTCTTTCGTTTTTAACGAAATTAAATCCAGGTAGAAACAATAGCTCGAGAAATTTCTTCCAACCTTGTACGACTTGGGCTAACATGTAAAAACCTTATATTCTAGGAACTATACTAACTTTCATTGTATTTAAAATGTTACGAGACTTACGCGCTTTAACGCCCCAAAGATGTAATAATAGTCTTAAGAGAATAATAATAATAATAATAATAATAATAATAATAATAATAATAATTATATTAATAATAGTATTACTTTTATTAATGGTAAATAATTCGTTATCTCGAATGCATCAAAGTGAAAATGGGAACGACTTAATCGAAATTTAGAACGATCTAATGAAATTTGATATGTGGAATTAAATAATAAATTAACTTATCTCATCAGTCACGAAAAATTTAAAATTAATTAATTATTACATATTATCTAACATTTTAATTCGATATGTTTCCTATTGATGTTGATGTCTGTAATGCGATCATATATAATCGTATTATCGAAAGGACGTTTAATTAATTATTTAATTTAAATTTATTATCAAGTTCAAGCTATCGAACGTCGAGAATGATTTTTAAAGAATATTCGATACGCGTTGGGAAAAATTTTTAAACGTATTATTCATACCATCGACAGGAATCGCGATAAAGTTTGAAATAATCTAATCGATTCCGTTCTCTCGTTTCTTTTCTTTTTCTTTCTTTCTTTCTTTCTACTTCTTCCTCTTTTTTTTTTTTTTTGTCTTTCTTATTACTTTTCTTCTCTATTTTCTTTTTTCTTTTCCTTTCTTTTTTTTTTGTTCTTTTCTTTTTTATTTTTTTTTTTTTTTTTTTTTTTTTTTTTTTTGTTATCAAAACCAACAGAAATCAATCTGCGAACAGGAGATTATTATAATGTTCGAACAAAAAAAGAATTGTTTATGTTGTGAGTTAAGTTCACTTAGAAGATTATAAAGACGATTATCACGAATATTCAACTTTTCTCCTGGTTTGTTCGATAACAATCCCATTGAATTATATATACTTATCTGATTTATCTTTCGCTTTTATTATTAACGATCGTAGATAAGAAATTATAAAGACTTTAATACTCGATCAAAGATCCAAGAAAATTTTCTTCTTAAGAAAGAAATTCCAAATGATTTTTTGAGATATGAATTAAAATTTATGAAATTTATATCACACGAGATCTCTCTCTTTCTCTCTCTCATTTCATTTCATTTTAAAATTCAAACCATTTAAAAGGGGCGAGCTAATTTAAGAATTCCACGTCTTAACAGTAGGGCTCGGTGGAAGGCGTTTCCAGATGAATAGAAAATCGGTGTAAGAAAGAGCTATTTTCATGGGGGAAGTATTTTCATTGGATTGCTAACGAGTGAGAACGATCGAGGGTACTCGTGCGAGTTAAGGATCGCGACGAATTACTTCGCTTTTTAACAAGCCGCCAAGTTACCATGTTGCTTACGTAATTTAGAGATGAACGTGTACCTACTTAAAAAAAAAAAAAAAAAGAAAAAGAAAAAAGAAAGAAAGAAAAAGAAAAAAAGAAAAGAAAGAATTTAAAAAGGATTTCTTGTGGATCTCTTACTCAATTAAGTTTGACGATACGCGCGTTTAAAAAGAAAAAAAGTAGGGGAAGAAAACAAAACGAAACAAAACAAAAAAAAAATATATATATATATATACACGCACATTTTAACGAGAAAACTCTATAATAATTCAAGTGTGATTTAATTCGATGAAAAAAAAAAAAAAGAAGAAAGAGAGAGAGAGAGAAGAAGAAACGATCGTCATCATTGTAGTTCGAATGTTTCATCGAAATAAAATTCAATCGAGGCGCGATAATTTTGTTAAGAGTTTACGATAAACGAAATTCAGTTGAGTTCTTAACTTCTGCTAATACTTACTTCTGTAAATATTCAAAGGTTCATTCGATCGGTATATTCCACGGTTTTAACCGCGGGCAACTAGCATCTCATATTACTTGCACCTGATGCGAACCCAAACAAAAGTGCGACATGCCTTTCGCCTTGAATATTCATGAAAAGACCGTAAAATGGCGACTGTCAAGAGGGAAAAGATACGTTCCTGTCGCGCTAGTACTACGTGATTTACAAAAGCGTTCATCTCGAATATTCGTGACGACCCGTTTGTTTGTAAAGAGGGAAGAAGAAGAAGAAGAAGAAGAAGAAGAAGAAAAAAAAAACACACAGAAAAAGAAATATAAAAAAATTCGAAAGACAATGAAGAAATAGCAATGAGTTTTAATAATAAATTAAAATTGACTCTTGAATTGACTTCTAGTGCCACGATGATGAATCTTGACGATGTCTATATCAAATAAAAGTTTAACAAAGGTTGTTCCTAACGAAATTATTATATTCGAAAATACATGATGATTTTGTTTTCGCGATTATCTCTTCTTTCTTTCTTTCTTTCTTTCTTCCATTCTTCTTCTTCTTCTTTTTTTTCCTTTATTTCTTCCTCAACTTAAACAACAGGAATTCCTCGGGATAGCAAATCCTTAAGGAATTCAATGGAAGAAATGAACGTATTGCAAGAACGTTTCGAACGATTATTTGCGATGGAACGGAATTCAAGATAAAATAAACGTTCTTAATAAAGAAGTTTAACGCGAGTGTTAATATAAACCGAGAAGAGAGATGAGGGCGTGGAGGGGGTGGGGCGGCAGGGGCAGGGTCAGTGGGAGGGATTAAGAGTTAACTCTGTAATGTTGATACCGCAACAGCGGAAAGGATTCTTCTGTTAGAGTTCTTTTTTTTTTTATTTTCCTTGTTTTCCCTCGTTTTTTCTATTTCTTCCCTCTTTTTCCGTTTTTTTTCGTTTTTCTTTTTTTTTTTTCTTTTTTTTTCTTTTTTTTTTTTTTTTTTTTTTTTTTCTTCTTCTTTTTGTTTTCCCAGCAAATATTTACAGTTTTCTAGCGCAGTAAATATTATTTCGCGTTGGGCGTGCGTCGCGAAACGCTCACTTCCCTCCCCCGACCTGTTCTCCTCTCTTTCATTGTCCGCGGTTAAGTGATACTGCTAAATATGTATAAGCCGCATACACATAGGACATTACATGCATGTGTTTCTACGCAGTATATATTTGTATGTGTATAACGTTTATACCGGAGAAGGATATATCCTAAACTTAGTCGACGGTTCCCATAGGAGTTTAGTATTCCGGATAAATAAAGACCTACAAATTTTTTCGTTTTAAACTCGAGTCGAGTGTACTTTCTCATAAGCTTTAGAAGAAAAGTATTACCGTCCGTAAATACATACATGCATATATATTAAATATGCATATATGTGTGTGTGTGTAAGTGTGTGTGTTTATATGTGTTGTAATGGAAAATTGATTAATTAATTAAAAAACGGTGTACTTGGAATATCGTTTAATTATCTAAATTATACGAAATAAATATTTTCGATAGGCGATAGGATAATTTATCAAATGATCAACACTAGTCAACACGTACATATATATATATATATATATATATATATATAAATATATATGCTACGATAGTAAAGTTCTTTGAAACTGCAGAGTGTCTCGTGTAAATGGTATCGTCGATGCTAAGGGTCGATACTTGTCAGGCAGTCTGACCGTAAGACCCCTAGACTACTTAATATTCATGACGAGTATCGCTATATATAATGTGTCAATTCTGAGATACCCTCTACATAAACTATCAATATACATTTGCACGAACATAGGTATTCACGCTTGGGGATTGCATTGGCATAGTCCCCTCTCTCTCTCTCTTTCTCTCTCTCTCTCTCTCTCTCTCTCTCTCTCTCTCTCTCTTTCTCTCTATGTAAACTGATGCTTTGTTGTATTTCTAGAACAAAGAGAAAATCACAGAGAGAGAGAGAGAGAGAGAGAGAGAGAGAGATGAAGTACGAAGGAAAATTATTTGATATTGTACATAGATAGATGATTATGCGATATAAAAGTTATTTTTTCTATTTATTATAATATAAATAACCATGATATTTTCAACGAAATTCAAGATAAAAATACATTTGAATTCCTTCTTGAACTTCCTTTAGATATTTTCACGAATGATACGACTACCTTTCTTTTTTCTATTTTCACTCCAGCTTTTATTCTCCATTTCTTTATTTTCCTTTCTTCCTTTACTTCCTCATTTTCCTTAGGGACTTGTCTTTCTTTCTCTCTCTCTCTCTCTCTCTCTTTTTCTCTATACAGTTGTCTTGTTCCAAAAAAAAAAAAAAAGAAAAGAAAAAATAAAAAGAAAAAAATAATAAAAAAGAAAAAAAAAAAAAAGAAAGAGAGAGAAAAAAAATAAAAAGAAAAGCTCGCGTACCTTTTATACCAATATATTCTCTATTGCCCTGTGTTTCTCCTATTCGTATCTCGATAAAAGGTAGACTAAACGAAGCCACAGTAAAGGGAACGTTTACAACGCTCGTATAAGCCGTCCTAGGAACGTGCACTCCTATCCGATGATTGCCGTTTAAAACTAAAGTGACCTAAAATACACGGCGGGTCTAAGAAATCTTCCTAGGGTTAGGTTAAAAGCCCGTAATCATAGCTCACTCGGCATTTCCTCGTGAAAGTCGTAACGCTTTCGTAATGAAATATTCGATTGGGATATACGTACGATAAAGAGGACGTATTGGATGGAGAATCGTTCGACGAAAAAGAAAAAAAAGAAAAAAAAAAAACAAGAAAAAAACAAAAGAAAGAGACAGAAATTAAAAAAAAATAAAAAAAAAAAAAAAAAAAGAAGGATACCGATTGTAAAAATTCAACTTTGAAACTCGATTTTGAATTTAAATAAACAAGGAAGTTTCTTGTTGATATTTTTCTTAGGTATATATTTTTCTTTCTTCTTCTTCTTCTTCTTCTTTTTTTTTTTCTTTTTTTTCTTTTTTTCTTTCTTTTTTTTTTTTTTTTTTCATCGACGCCTTTACTCTCCTCAAATACGAGTATACCTTTAAAAGTGAGAGAGAGAGAGAGACAGACAGACAGAGAGAGAGAGAGAGAGAGAGAGAGAGAGAGAGAGAGGGAGCAAAGTATCTACGAAAATAAAATGCACTTTATATGTGTAGGTTATGTATTTATGTATGTACCGAGAAAGTCTTCTATAAAGTTGCATCGGTCTTCGGACATGCCTCTCACTAACATAGGTCTCCCCTATACACGCGTATCCAAGCCGCGTGACCACCTTTCGAAAGCACGTCGAATTCGATTATAGAACGAAGTTTGCTCTACGCCACCGACACTCTTTCTCTCGTATCTCGAAGAAATCGATAGTGAACGATAGCCTTTTTCTTTTTTTTTTTCTTTTTTTTTTTTTCTTCTTCTTCTTCTCTCCATCGATTCCCTTTTTTTTTTTATTCTAACGCCACAAGGACTGAAATTCTGTTCTCCCATGGAAGGAGTTAGATTAGACTTGACGTACATTCTGTCTGATATTTTATTTTTCAAGATTTTGAAAGAAAGAAAAAAAAAAGAAAAAGAAAAAAAAAAAAAGGAACAGAAAATGAAAAAAAAAAAAAAGCGGAGAAAATCTTTTGATGATCGTTGAAAGTTGAAGATCACTGCTATACAGATACACCGGCATTCCATTATATTTTAAAGAATTTATTTTTTTCTCTTTGCGAATAGAGAGAAGCCTTATTCTGTGGGGTTTAAAAAAAAAAAAAAAGGTCATGTCGATAATACAGTCTAACTTATCTTATTTAAACCATCACGTATATAGTATCGATCTATACACACACACACACATACATACACACACACACACACATACACACACATATATATACATTTTATTTGTACGATTTCTAGAAATGTATACGGCGTTTAATAATATCATATACCATAAATGTTAGAGAACAAAAGAGAAAGAGAGAGAGAAAGAAATACGTGAGATGATTTTCAATAATAAAATTATTTATCTTATCTAATTATAATTACGCTTCGTTCGCTTAAATTAAAATTCTTTCGTAAGAGCGTTCAAAGAGCAAAATGGTAAAAAAAAAAAAAAAAAAAAAGAAAAATAAAAAAAAAGGAAAAAGGAAAAAAAAGAGAAATAATTAATTTGTACGATAATATCTCACTATAATCGTTTCATTCTAAATTATTTCATTTCCATTATTATATTCCCTTGTAAGGCATTACATAAGAGATTCAACATCGAACGAAATTTTCTCCCTGAGTAAATCTCACGGGCAAAGCCAATTTGCAGATGTAAAAAAAAAAAAAAAAAAAAAAGAAAAAGAAAAAGAAAAAGAGAAAGATAAAAGAAAAAAGAGAGAAAGATAAAGAGAGAGAGAGAGAGAGAGAGAGAGAGAGAAAATTTTTATCATGAATTCTTCGTAATATCGAACTTTCAACGAAAACATTGACCTGATTAAAAGAAGGATCGAACAATTTTATTTCTTCGGTCGCACTGAGTAAGAAATTAGAAAGAAAGAAAGAAAGAAAGAAAGAAAAGGAAAAAAGAAAAGGAAAAAGCAAACACCCAAGTAAAAGAAATATTTATGAATTTATAACGATAGCCAACAGTTACTGACGTGTTCACGTTGCATTGCATCGCATTGCATCGCATCGCATCGCATCGCATCAAGGAAAAATCGTATTTACGTAAAGCCAGGGTGGTACGGATGAGACTTCTTCTGCTCGTGAACCACTGCAAAGCAGAACAATAGATGCTTCGTCATCGCCCAATGGAAATTGTGCTTGAGGGATGGGAACTCGAACATTTTATAATCCGACGAGAGCGAGAACTTCCACGGCAAGCATTCTGGTATCCGTTTTACGTCCGTCTAGTGTTAGATAGAAAAAGGCTCTCTTTCTCTTAAAAAAGAGAAGGACAGGGAGAGAGAGAGAGAGAGAGAGAGAGAGAGAGAATAAGGGAGGGGGAGAAAGAGAAAATGGGAGCGACTCTTCTGTTGGCCGGCAGGCAGGCAGGCAGGCAGGCAGGCAGGCAGGCAGGCAGGCAGGCAAGCAGGCAGGCAGGCAGGCAGGAAACAAATGGAAAAAGGTAGAATAATATAATATTTTACTTTTTACTCAGCTCCCGTTCGTGAAAGTTGCGCAACTACGGAACAATCTGACGAATTTTTCTTCCACTTTTTTTTTTCTTTCCTTTTCTATTCCTTCCTCTTTTTTTTTTTTCCCCTTCTATATATTTCTTTTTCATTATTTTTTCTTCTTCCTTTTTTTTTCTTCTTTTTTTTTTTTTTTTTTTTCTTTTCTTTTTTATTCCTTCTCCGATAGGACCAAGTTTGACGTAGTGTAAAAGGTGAAAGAGAGAAAGAAAGAGAGAGAGAGAGAGAGAGAGAGAGAGAGAGAGAGAGAGAGAGAAGAAGTGGGAATGAATTGAGAGAGAAAAAGAGAGGAGAGAGAGAGAGAGAGAGAGAGAAGAAGAAAAAAAAATAAAAAGAAAGAAAGAGCTTCGTCAATGGCAAATGTTCGTCAAAACGAACGAGGAAAATGAAAAGTTACGCGGGGGTAAGACCAGCTTCTAACGCAGAAAAAAAAAAAGAGAAAAAAAAAACCAGAGAAAAAAAGAAAAGAAAGGAAAAAAAAAAAAGAAGCTTCTCTATGAATATGGAATCGCGGACTATACGGTGTGTTCGAAAAACGTACGCCCGCGCACATAGCTATTCTAGCTCGCGATTTTTTACCCTTAAAGTTCAAAAAAGCGAACGCGTGCATACGTTCCTATCGTCGACTCGAGTGCAATGCCTTTGATGGAGTGGAGTTTGGAACTTTTACAATGATCGGAAACTAGGCGCTCGAGTTGCTTTTTTTCTTGTTTTTTTTTTTCTTTCTTGTTTTGCTTTGTTTTTTGTTTTCTTTTTTCTGTCTTTTTTTTTCTTTTCTTTTTTTTTTTTTTTTTTTTTTTTTTTTTTTTCCTTTTACCCTCTCGAAATTGACGCATTTGTCATTTCGAACGCTGTGAAACTGAGAAACATTTTCTAATATATATTTCAAGCTACCCTCCGATTCGTCAATGCGTTCGAATCAATGCTTTGAGGAGTTGGTGGGAACAGAAAAAAAAATAAAATAAAATAAAAGCAAAAATGAAAATAAAATAGAAGTAAAGACGGACATAAAAAAAAGAAATATATATATATATATATATATATATATATATATATAAATTTGAAAAAGAGAAAAAAGGAAAAACGACGAAGTAAAAATATTTAATTATTCATTAACGTTGAAAGATAACGTAAACGCAATTTCTTCAAGTTATAATAATTCAGGAAGCGCTTAATTGTACAGCGTTATATCTGGTAGACGGTTTTTCATTAAAAAGATAGGGAGAAGAAAAAAGAAAAAAAAAAAAAAAAAAAAAAAAAAAAAGAAAGAAAAAAAAAAGAAAAAAGATACACCGTCAACATATTCCAACTCCTGTACCATTTAACTCCGATATTTTGTTACGACGCATTCTGCATTATTTCTTTCTTTCTTTCTATTTTTTTTTTTCTTTCCTCCCTTTATTGTTTGTTTGTTTATTATCATTTTTTTTTTCTTTTTTTTTTTTTTTTCTCATCGACCTTCCACGATACCATTATAGAGGTTTAAATCGCATATTTCATTAATGAGGTCCCCGACTATAAATTTGACTTTATGTGAAAAAAAAAGGAAGGAGAAAAAAAGAAAAAGAAAAAAGAAGAAAAAGAAAACAAAAAAAAGAAAAAGGAATATTAAACATCGCGGTGGAATAATTATCGAAGATAACATTAAAGCTCGGTCGGTTGTATCGAGTTACGTATATAACATTTTAACAACCTTGTATCTTAATGACTACATCAAGTTGAATTATATCGCTTGCTTGACCATTCAAGATATGGAATAAACAAGATCGTTAAGCTGACCCATAACAAAGATAAATTCGATCTTTTCCACCGGTCATAAACTTACGTTCTCGGCGAACATGTCCTTAAACTATTATTCCGACTCTCTGTGAAAATGACATTTCCATGATCCACGTAAAGTGCATTTAACGTTCTGGTAACACGACAGAGAAAGAGAAAGAGAGAGAGAGAGAGAGAGAGAGAAAGAAAGAGAGAGAGAGACGAAAAAAGAGCTTCGTACGAGTGTATTATTCGGTTGGTCGTTGAGTACAAGTCATTCGTGACTATAAATTAGAACGGAAGTGCCTGACAATCGAGTACACCAAAGCGGAGAATAAGGAAGAAGAAGGATGGTATATGAAAAGAGAGACAGAGAGAGAGAGAGAGAGAGACAGATATAGAAATAGAGACAGAGAGACAGAGATAGAGAGAAGGAGACTTTCGACTGGCGTGCCTTAACGGTGTCGTGATTTATAATTCAGATCGGCTTCGTCATCGTTTGCCTTAATTAATCAAAAGCACCCGACTTGCCGGCGTTATGCAATTATCCTCGGTGGAGAGCGCGAATAATTAATCGAATAATTCGATGTAAACTCCAAATATGACCGACTCCCCGTGATCGGGACTTGAGAGGATGTAAAGAAAAAAAGGAAAAAACCACGAGAGTTACGTGATATTTTTAATTTTCTTTTTCTTTTCTTTTCTTTTTTTTTTTTTTTTGTTTCTTCTATTCTTTTTTTTTTTTTTTATTTTTCCTTTTTATAGGAAAAAAGAAGGAGAGGGAGAAAACGATTAAACGTTTCAAAATGAAACTTTGCCCTTTATCGAAATATTTTCATTCTTTCTTCTTTTCTTTCCTTTTTTTCGTTTTCTTTTTTCTTTCTTTTTTTTTTCTTTTTTTTTTCTTTCTTTCTTTTGCTTTTACGTCGCATCGAATTGACAAAGTTTCTCTTTGATTGTGTCGAAAACACGTAAGCTGATTCGCCTATACGAATCGAAGCAATCGTGGTGGAAGCGATTGGGGATGTTCCGCTTGTAACCGGTTAACATAACGTTTAACGCGGCCTGAATTAAATAACAGACGCGACCTTATCGAATTTGCATCGATCTACAACGAAACAACAGTTCTCCCTTTCTACTCTTAACGTATTCATAGCTCCCCTACCTCACTACAAGCCGACGTCCGAGCGAAATATTCACACGGTGAAACTTTTCTGGCATTACCCTTACTCGAT